>NW_012115866.1:3010650-3017795 GCF_000951035.1 Colobus angolensis palliatus | reverse complement strand
ATGCAGAAATCACCGGTCTTCTGTGTCCTTTGCCCTGGGAGTTGGAGACTGGAGCTGTTCCTATTTGGCCATCTTGCTCCGCCCCCAGCCGAGAATTGTTTATTCATGCCCTTAGCTCACTTTTTGATGGAATTTTTTTTTCTTGCTGATTTGTTTGAGTTCCTTGTAGATTCCAGACATTAGTCTTTTGTTGGATGCATAGTTGCAAAGATTTTCTCCCACTCTGGGTGTTGTTTGTTTACTCTGCTGATTATTTCTTTTGCTGTGCAGAAGCTTTTTAATTTAATTAAGTCCCATCTATTTATCTTAGTTTTTGTTGCATTTGCTTTTGGGTTGTTGGTCATAAAGTCTTTGCCTAAGCCAATGTCTAGAAGAGTTTTTCCAGTGCTATCTTCCGTAATTTTTATGCGTTCTGGTTTTAGGTTTAAGTCTTTCATTCATCTTGAGTTGATTTTGTATAGACTGAGAGATGAGGATCTGGTTTCGTTCTTCTACAAGTGGCTTGCCAATTATCCCAGCACAACTTGTTAAATAGGGTATTCTTTCCACACTTCATATTTTTGTTTGGTTTGTCAAAGATCAGTTGGCTGTAAGTATTTTGTTTTACTTCTGGGTTCTCTCTTCTGTTCCATTTGTCTATGTGTGTATTTTTATACCAGTGCCATGTTGTTTTGGTGACTATAGCCTTATATTACAGTTTGAAGTTGGGTAATGCGATGCCTCCAGATGTGTTCTTTTTGTTTAGTCTTGCTTTAGTTATGTGGGCTATGTTTTGGTTTCACATAAATTTTAGAATTGTTTCTTCTAGTTTTGTGAAGACCAATGATGATATTTTGATGGAAATTGCAGTGAATTTGTAGATTGCTTTTGGCAGCGTGGTCATTTTTACAATATTGATTCTACTCATCCATGAGCATGGGGGATGTTTTCATTTGTTTGTGTTGGCTATTATTTATTTCAGTAGTGTTTTGTAGTTTTCCTTGCAGAGGTCTTTCACCTCCTTGGTTAGGTCTGTTCCTAAGGATTTTACTTTATTTCATTTTTTTTTTGCAGATATTGTAAAAGGAATTGAGTTCCTTATTTGATTCTCAGCTTGGTCGCTGTTGGTGTATAGTAGTGCCCCTGATTTGTGTACATTAATTTTGTATCTTGAAACTTTACTGAATTCATTTATCGAATTGAGGAGCTTTTTAGATGAGTCTGTAGGGTTTTCTGGTATATGATCATATCATCAGCAAATAGCGACATTTTGACTTCCCCTTTAGCAATTTGGATGCCTTTTATTTTTCTCTCGTTTGATTCCTCTGTCCAGGACTTCCAGTACTATGTTAAATAGAGGTGGTGAAAGTGGCAGCTTTGTCTTATTCAAGTTCTCAGGGGGGACGTTTTCAACTTTTCCCTGTTCAGTATAATGTTGGCTATGGGTTTGTCATACATGGCTTATGTTACCTTAAGGTAAGTCCCTTCTATGCCGATTTTGCTGAGGGTTTTAATCTTTAAAGGATGCTGGATTTTGTCAAATCCTTATTGTGCATCTATTGAGATGATAATGTGATTTTTGTTTGTAATTCTGCTTATGTGGTGTATGACATTTACTGACTTGCATGTGTTAAACCATCCATGAATTTCTGGTAGGAAGCTCTCTTGATCATGGTGGATTATCTTTTATGGATATGCTGTTGGATTCCATTTGCTAAAATTTTGTTGAGGATTTTTGCATCTATGGTAATCAGGGATATTGGTCTGTAGCTTTTTTTCATGTCCTCTGGTTTTGGTATTAAGGTGATACTGGCTTCATGAAATGATTTAGGGAGCATTCCCTCTTTCTCTATCTTTTGGAATAGTTTCAATAGGATTGGTGCCAATTCTTCTTTGAATGTCTGATAGAATTCAGCTTCAAATCCCTCTGGTCCTGGACTGATTTTTGCTGAAAATATTTTATTACCATTCAAGCTTCTTGGAGGTTTTGTTCATTTTTTAAAAAATTCTTCTTTCTTTGTCTTTGTCAGGTTGGCTTAATTTGAAAGCCTTCTCCTCAAGCTCTGAAGGTCTTTCTTCTACTTCAATTTTATTGTTGAAACCTTCCAGTTTATTTTGCATTTCTCTAAGTGTGGCTTTCATTGCCAGAAATCGTGATTTTTTAAATTTATGCTATATATTTCTCTGAAGAGTTTTTCTATTTGTATCCTGTATTATTATTTTATTTTCTTTAATTTGGTTTTCACCTTTCTCTGGTGCCTCCCTCAGTAGCTTAATAATCAACTTTCTGAATTCTTACTGAAAATTCAGAGATTTCTTCTGGGTTTGGATCTATTGCTGGTGAGCTAGTGTGAACTTTTGAGGGTGTTAAAGAACCTTCCTTTTCTGTATTACCAGAGATCTTTTTCTGGTTCCCTCTCTCTTCTCATTTGTGTAGACCATGTCAGAGGAAAGATGTGGGGTTCAAGCACTGCTGTTCAGATTCTTTTGTCCCACAGGGTGATCCCTTGATGTGGTGCTCTCCCCATTGGCCTAGGAATGGGGCTTCCTGAGATCCAGACTGCAGTGATTATTATTGCTCTTCTGGGTCTAGCCAACCAGTAGAGCTACCAGGCTTCATGTTGGTACTGCGAAATGTCTGCAAAGAGTCTTATGATGTGATCAATCTTCAGGTCTCTCAGCCATGGATACCACAGCCTGCTCCAGTGAAGGTAGCAGGGAAGTGAAGTGGACTCTGTGATGATCCTTAGTTATAGTTTTGTTTAGTGTGCTGGTTTTCTCAAATGCTGGTTGTACTAGCAGTGAAGATGTCAAATAGGCAGACTCAGGACCTCTGGATAGCCAAGATATTAACAGATGGTGGAAGTAGTTGTTGTTTTCTCCTTCCTTGAAGCAGGGTTGTTCTGTTATGAGTTGCTGTAATGACTTGAGTTCATTGGCCTCTCGCCAGGAGGTAGCAAGCTCAAGAGAGCATCAGTTGTGATAGTATGGGAGGATACAAGCTTGACCTAAGGTCACCCGGATAAGTATTCTTTTGGCATTTTAGTAATAGCCATTTTGACTGGTGTGAGATGGTATCTCATTGTGGTTTTGATTTGCATTTCTCTAATGATCAGTGATATTGAGTTTTCTTTCATATGCTTTTTGGCTGCATGTAGATCTTCCTTTAAAAAGTGTCTGTTCATGCTCTTTGCCCACTTTTTAATGGGGTTATTTGTTTTTTTCTTGTACATTTAAGTTTCTTATGGGTGCAAGATATTAGACCTTTGTCAAATGTATAGTTTGCAAAAAATTTCTACTATTCTGTAGGTTGTCTGTTTACTCTGTTGATAATTTATTTTGCTGTACAAAAGCTCTTTAGTTTAATTATATCTCATTTATCAATTTTTGCTTTTGTTGCGATTGCTTTTGGCATCTTTGTCATGAAATCTTTGCCCATTCCTATGTCAAGAATGGTATTGCCTAGGTTGTTTTCCATGATTTTTATAGTTTTAGGTTTCATATTTACATCTTTAGTCTATCTTCAGATGATTTTTGTATATTGTGTAAGGAAGGGGTTCAGTTTCAATCTTCTGCATATGACTAGCCAGTTATCCCAGGCACCATTTATTGAACAGGGAATCTTCTCCTTATTGCTTGTTTTTGTCAGCTTTGTCAATGATCAGATAGTTGTAGGTGTGTGGTCTTATTTCTGGGCTTTCTATTCTGTTCCATTGGTCTATGTGTCTGTTTGTGTACCAGTACCATGCTTTTTTGGTTACTGTAGCCCTGTAGTATAGTTTGAAGTTGGGTAGCATGATGCCTCCTGCTTTGTTATTTTTACTTGAAACTGCCTTGACTATTCATGCTCTTTTTCAGTTCCATATAAATTTTAAAATAGTTTTTTTTCTAGTTCTATGAAGTATGTTCTTGGTAATTTCATAGAAATAGCATTGAATCTATACATTGCTTTGGGCCATATGGCCATTTTAATGGTATTGATTCTTCGTATCCATGAACATAGAAAGTTTTTCCATTTGGTTATGTAATCTCTGATTACTTCGAGTAGTGGTTTGTAGTTCTCCATGTAGTAATCCTTCACTTCCCTGATTAACTGCATTTCTAGGTATTTTATTCTTTTTGTTCCTTGCCCATTTTAAATCATGTTATTCGTTTTCTTGTTATTGAGTTGTTTGAGTTTCTTATATATTATGGAAATCAGCCTCTTATCAGATACAAGGTTTGCAGAGATTTTACCCCATTATATGTGTTGTCTCTTAACTCAGGATTGTTTCCTTGACTGTACAGAAGCTTTTCAATTTGATGCTAACCCATTTGTTTATTTTGCTTTTGTTGCCTGTACTTTCAGGGTCATATCCAAAAAACCATCGTCCTGGAGACTTCCCCCTATGTTTTTTTCCGTATTTTCATAGTTTAGAGTCTTATACTTAAGTCTTTAATCCATTTTCAGTTGATTTTTTTATATAAAGTGAGTGCAGAGTCTAATTTCATTATTACTCATGTGGATATCCAGTTTTTAAGCACCATTTATTGAAGACTGTGTTTTCCTCAATATGTGTTCCTGGCACCTTTGTCAAAAATCAGTTGGCTGTACATAAAAAGGAATAAATTAACAACATTTTCAGTGACCTGGATGAGATTGGAGATTATTATTTTAAGTAAGGTAACTCAGGAATGGAAAACTAAACATTGTATATTCTCACTGATATGTGGGAGCTAATCTATGAGGATGCAAAAGCATAAGAATAATACAATGTACTTTGGGGACTTGGGAGGAAGGGGGAGAGGAGTGAAGATAAAAGACTACAAATACGGTGCAGTGTATACTGCTTGGGTGATGGGTGCACCAAAATCTCACAAATCACCACTAAACTGTACCCCAATAACTTACATAAAAAAATCAGTTGGCTATAAATGTGTGAACTTGCTTCTGGGCTCTCTATTCTGTTTCTTTGCTCTATGTGTCTGTTTTCATGCCCTTTCCATACTGTTTTGGTTACTACAAAGCTGTAGTACATTTTGAAGTCAGGTAAGTGTGATGCTTCCAGTTTTGTTCCTTTTGCCCAGGATTGCTTTAGCTATTCAAGATCTTTCATGGTTCCATACAAACTCTAGCATTGGTTTTTCTATTTCTGTGAGGAGTATCATTGTGAGAAGAGCCTGGTTCCCAGCGACAGTGATGTTGGTCCTGAAGTGGTGCAGACTCGAAATGGACTCTACCTCACAGACGTAAAGCCTGGTGCTGTGAGGTCCCACCTGCTACCAGGATGGGTCTGGTGGCTCAGTCTGCAAGTTCTTGCCTGGAGTATGGAGCCCTGGTGACCTGCCTGGTGCTTGATTTTACTGTGGCAGGCCCAGCGTTCTGGTCTAAGGCAAAGATCTGTGCTCACTTCCTTCTTTTCCCCAAGCAAGCAAAATATCTCTCTACACTGTGCTAAATGGGGTTGAGGGAGGGGGTGACACAGGCCATATAAGACTCTCCTTTCTACCTACTTTCATGTGTCTTTACTTATTACTGTGGAAGCAAACAGTATATCTCTCTACATTGTGCTGAGGTTGAGGGAGAGGTGACATAGGTCGTATAAGACATAAGACTCTCCTTCCTACCCACTTCCATGTGTTTTTACTTATTATTGTGCTATAATCAGGTGCTGTGGTTTCCTTAGCTCCTGTGAAGGTATTTTCATCGTAGATTGTTGTTTGAATTGGTGTGTCTGTAGGAGGGCTATGACTACAGAGTCCCATTCCACCACCTTTCGCTGCCTCCCCTCAATCTTATTTATTTATTTATTTATTTAATCTGGGAAAAGTGGTGAGATATAGTGGAAAGAGCACTGAATTAGGAGTCAGAAGACTTTGCTTCTGCCTTTATGCCTTTCTTCAAGAAGCCTGCCCCAGTACCCTCCACCAATCTACCTCTTCTCTTTTCCCTTCACTCATGATCAGTGCATTTTATTCTTCACCATTCCTCACTCAGGATAAGGCCCTATGTCACATGCTGGGAGTGCAGAAGATGAAAAAACGCATAAACTGACCTTGATAACATGTTTCTGACCCTGAGGATATGTTTCTTACCTTGAAGAAACATTCCTGAACCTGAGGAGCAACCAATGTGATAGGAGGTCTGTATTCTGGAGGATATAGCACAAAATTTGGAGTTAGAAACCCTATCTACACTTCCCTCTCTGCCACTTAACATTTCTGTCACCTTGGAGTAGTCATTTTAACCTATTTGAGCCTTAATATGTGTATTTACAAAACAGAATTAATAACATTTTAATAATAATTTTGCTGTGTCCCCATCCAAATATCATCTTGATTTGTAGTTCCCATAATCCCCACATGTTGTGGGAGGGACCTAAATGGAGGTAATTGAATCATGGGGGCAGTTCCCCCCATGCTGCTTTTCTCATGATAGTGAGTGAGTTCTCATGAGATCTGATATTTTATAAGGGGCCTTTCCCCTTTTTGCTTGGCACTTCTCCTTGCTGCTGTCATGTAAAGAAGAACATATTTGCTTCCCCTTCTGCCATGATTGTAAGTTTTCCGAGGCATCCCCAGTCATGTGAAACTGTGAGTCAATTAAATCTCTTCTCTTTATAAATTACCTAGTCTTGGGTATGTCTTCATTAGCAGTGTGAGACAGGACTAATAGAGTAAATTGGTACTGGCTAGTGGGTTGTTACTGTAAATTCCCAAAAATGTGGAAACAACTTTGAAACTGGGTAATAGGCAGAGGTTGGAACAGTTTGGAGGGCTCAGAAGAAGTCAGGAAGATGTAGAAAAGCTTGGAACTTCCTAGAGACCTGTTCAATGGCTTTGATCAAAATGCTGATAGTGCTATGGACAAACAAGTCCAGGTAGAAGTTGTCTCAGATGGAGATGAAGGACTTGTTGAGAACTGGAGTAAAGGTCACACTTGCCAGGCATGAGTGCATTTTGCCCTTGACCTAGAGATCTGTGAAAATTTGAACAAGAGAGAAATGATTTAGGGTATCTGGCTGAAGAAATTTCTTTTTTTGGGGGGGGTCCCAAATTTATTCTTTTTAAAATTTTATTTTATTATTATACTTCCAGTTCTAGGGTACATGTGCACATTGTGCAGGTTTGTTACATATATATACATGTGCCATGTTGGTGTGCTGCACCCGTTAACTCATCATTTA
>NW_012115866.1:3008695-3009364 GCF_000951035.1 Colobus angolensis palliatus | reverse complement strand
AAACTCATTGGTAGCTTAATGGGGATGGCATTGAATCTAAAAATAACCTTGGACAGTATGGCCATTTTCACAATATTGATTCTTCCTATCCGTGAGCATGGTATATTCTTCCATTTGTTTGCGTCCTCTTTTATTTCACTGAGCAGTGGTTTGTAGTTCTCCTTGAAGAGGTCCTTTACATCCCTTGTTAGCTGGATTCCTTTTCTACACCTATTGAGATAATCATGTGGTTTTTGTCTTTGGTTCTGTTTATATGCTGGATTACGTTTATTGATTTGCGTATCTTGAACCAGCCTTGCATCCCAGGGGTGAAGCCCACTTGATCATGGTGGATAAGCTTTTTGATATGCTGCTGGATTCTGTTTGACAGTATTTTATTGAGGATTTTTGCATCGATGTTCATCAGGGATATTGGTCTCAAATTCTCTTTTTTTGTTGTATCTCTGTTAGGCTTTGGTATCAGTATGATGTTGGTCTTGTAAAATGAGTTAAGGAGGATTCCCTCTTTTTCTATTGATTGGAATAGTTTCAGAAGGAATGGTACCAACTCCTTCTTGTACCTCCAGTAGAATTTGGCTGTGAATCCGTCTGGTCCTGGACTTTTTTTAGTTGGTAGGCTATTAATTATTGCCTCAATTTCAGAGCCTGCTATTGGTCTATTCAGGGATT
>NW_012115866.1:2998161-3007010 GCF_000951035.1 Colobus angolensis palliatus | reverse complement strand
TAGTTGATGCAGTTTCTACCTAGCATCGATGGACTTTACATGTTGACATGTTTCTGCAATGGCTGGTACCTGTTGTTCCTTTCCATGTTTAGTGTTTCCTTCAAGATCTTTTTTAGGGCAGGCCTGGTGGTGACAAAATCTCTAAGCATTTGCTTATCTGTAAAGGATTTTATTTCTCCTTCACTTATGAAACTTAGTTTCGTTGGATATGAAACTCTAGGTTGAAAATTCTTTTCTTTAGGAATGTTGAATATTGGCCCCCACTCTCTTCTGGCTTGGCAAGTTTCTGCTGAGAGATCTGCTGTTAGTCTGATGGGCTTCCCTTTGTATGTAACCTGACCTTTCTCTCTGGCTGCCTGAACATTTTTTCCTTCATTTCAACTTCGGTGAATCTGACAATTATGTGTCTTGGAGTTGCTCTTCTTGAGGAGTATCTTTGTGGCGTTCTCTGTATTTCCTGAATTTGAATGTTGGCCTGCCTTACTAGGTTGGGGAAATTCTCCTGGATGATATCCTGCAGTGTGTTTTCCAACTTGGTTCCATTTTCCCCATCACTTTCAGGCACACCAATCAGATGTAGATTTAGTCTTTTCACATAATCCCATACTTCTTGGAGACTTTGTTTATTTCTTTTTGCTCTTTATTTCTCCACACTTCTCTTCTCACTTCATTTTATTCATTTGATCTTCAATCACTGATACTCTTTCCTCCAGTTGATAGAGTCGGTTACTGAAGCTTGTGCATTTGTCACATATTTCTCGTGTTATGGTTTTCATCTCTATCAGTTCTTTTAAGGTCTTCTCTGCATTGATTATTCTAGTTATCCATTCATCCATTCTTTTTACAAGGTTTTTAGTTTGTTTGTGCTGGTTATGTAGTTCCTCGTTTAGCTCTGAGAAGTTTGATTGACTGAAGACTTCTCTCAACTCGTCAAATACATTCTGCATCCAGCTTTCTTCCATTGCTGGCATCAAAGTCATTCTCCATCCAGCTTTGTTCCAAGCTGCATTCCTTTGGAGGGGGTGATGGGCTCTGATTTTTTGTATTTCTGGCTTGTCTGCACTGCTTCTTCCCCATCTTTGTGGTTTTATCTGCCTTTGGTCTTTGATGATGGTGACATACTGATGGGGTTTTGGTGGGATTGTCCTTTCTGTTTGTTAGTTTTCCTTCTAACAGTCAGGACCCTCAGCTGTAGGTCTGTTGGAGTTTGCTTGAGGTCCACTCCAGACACTGTTTGCCTGGGTATCAGCAGTGGAGGCTGCAGAAGATAGAATATTGCAGAACAGCGAGTGTTGCTGTCTGATTCTTGCTCTGGAAGCTTCGTCTCAGGGGTTTACCCTGCCGTGTGCGGTGTGAGGTGTATGTCTGCACCTAGTGGAGGATGTCTCCCAGTTAGGCTACTCAGGGGTCAGGGAACCACTTAAGCAGGCAGTCTGTCAATTCTCAGATCTCAACCTCCGTGTTGGGAGATCCACTGCTCTCTTCAAAGCTATCAGACTGGGGCATTTATCTCTGCCGAGGTTTCTGCTGCTTTTTGTTTAGCTATGCCCTGTCCCCAGAGGAGGAGTCTACAGAGGCAGACTGGCCTCCTTGAGCTGCGGTGGGCTCCACCCAATTCGAGCTTCCTGGTGGCTTTGTTTACCCACTTAAGCCTCAGCAATTGCGGCCGCCCCTCCCCCAGCCTTGCTGGGGCCTTGCAGTTAGATCTCAGACTGCTGTGCTAGCAATGAGGGAGGTTCCATGGGTGTGGGACCCTCCTGGACAGGTGTGGGATATAATCTCCTGGTGTGCCGTTTGCTACAACCCTTGGTAAAGCACAGTATTAGGGTGGGAGTTACCCGATTTTCCAGATGTTGTGTGTCTCAGTTTCCCTTGGCTAGGAAAAGGGATTTTCTTGCCCCTTGTTCTTCCCAGGTGAGGCAATGCCTCACCCTGCTTCAGCTCTCGCTGGTCGGGCTGCAGCAGCTGACCAGCACCGATTGTCCGGCACTCCCCAGTGAGATGAACCCATTACCTCAGTTGAAAATGCAGAAATCACCCTTCTTCTGTGTCACTCACGCTGGGAGCTGGAGGCTGGAACTGTTCTTATTCGGCCGTCTTGGGTGTGCCCCCTGTCTGAAGAAATTTCTAAGGAGCAAAGCATTTGAGAGGAGACAGAGCATAAATGTTTGAAAAATTTGCAGGTTGGTGATGCAGTAGAAAAGAAAAACCTGGCTGGTCACAGTGGCTCATGCCTGTAATCCCAGCACTTTGGGAGGCTGAGGCAGGTGGATCATGAGGTCAGGAGTTCAAGACAAGCCTGGCCAAGATAGTGAAACCTGTCTTTACTAAAAATACACACTCACAAAAAAAATAGCTGAGTGTGGTGGCAGGTGCCTATAGTCCCAGCTACTTAAGAGGCTGAGGCAGGGGAATCACTTGAACCTGCAAGATGGAGGGTGCAGTGAGCTGAGACTGTGTCACTACACTCAAGCCTGGATGACACAGCAAGACTCTGTCTGGAAAAAAAAAAAAAAAAAGAAAAAAGAAAGCCCGTTTTTCTGGAGAGAAATTGAAGCCATCTGCAGAAATTTGCATAAGTAGTGAGGGATCAATAGTTAATCCCCAAGACAATGAGGAAAATGTCTCCAGGGAATGTCAGAGACCTTCATGGCACACCCTCCTATCACAGTCCTGGAGGCCTAGGAGGGAAAATGGTTTCATGGGCCAGGCTCAGTGCCCCCCTGCTCTGTACAGCCTTGGGATATGGTTCCCTGTGTCATAGCTGCTTCAGCTTCAGCCATGGCTAAAAGGGGCCAAGATACAGCTCAGACGATTGCTTCACATGGTGCAAGCCTTAAGCCTTGATGGCTTCCATGTGGTGTTGAGCCTGTGGGTGCACAGAAGTCAAGAATTGAGGTTTGGGAACCTCCACCTAGATTTCAGAGGATGTATGGAAATGTCTGCATGTCCAGGAAGAAGTTTGCTGAGGAGAAGAGCCCTCATAGAGAACATCTGCTAGGGCAGAGTGGAAGGGAAATGTGGGGCTGGAGTCCCCACACAGAGTCCCCACTGGGACTCTTGCATCAGAGTGATCTGGATGTGAGACATGGAGTCAAAGGAGATAATTTTGGAGCTTTAAGATTTAAAGACTGCCCTATTGAATTTCAAACTTCTATGGCGCCTGTAGCCCCTTTGTTTTGGCCCATTTCTCCCATTTAGAATGGGTATATTTACCCAATGCCTGCACCCCCATTCTATCTAGGAAGTAACTACCTTGCTTTTGATTTTAGAAGTTCATAGGTGGAAAGGACGTGCTTTGTCTCAGATGAGACTTTGGACTTGGACTGTTTGGTTAATGCTGGAATGAGTTAAGATGTTTGGGGACTGTTGGGAAGGCATGATTGTGTTTTGAAATGTGAGGACGTGAGATTTGGGAGGGGCCAGGAGTGGAATGGTATGGTTTGGCTGTGTCCCTACCCAAATCTCATCTTGAATTGTAGTTCCCATAATCCCAGCATGTCATGGTAGCAACCCAGTGGGCGGTAATTGAATCATGGGGGCAGTTACCCCCGTGTTGCTTTTCTCATGATAGTGAGTGAGTTCTTATGAGATCTGATGGTTTTATAAGGGGCTTTCCCCCCTTTTGCTTGGCACTTCTCTTTGTTGCCTCGATGTGACAAAGGATGTGTTTGCTTCCCCTTCTGCCATAATTGTGAGTTTTTTGAGGCCTCCCAAGCCAAACAGAACTGTGAGTCAGTAAAGTCTCTTTCTTTTATAAATTACCTAGTCTTGGGTATTTCTTTATTAGCAGTGTGAGAACAGACTAATACATTTACAGCGTGACCTACCAATGTTGCTGTGAAGTTTACGTAAGCTCACATATCTTGCTAAACTTTTTAAACTAGGAATTCCTAGTCCTGGCTATGCATCAGAATCACCTGAGAAGATTTAAAAAGTAAAAATTTCCAGTCCCCATCCCAGACCAATTATGTCAGAATCACTAGTATGAGACCCAGGACTCAGTAGTTTCTAAATATCCTTAGGTGATCCCAGTGTACAGCCAGGACTGAGAACCTTTGATTTTTTCTGTTTTCTTTCTTTCTTTCTTTCTTTTTTTATTTGAGATGGAGTCTCGCTCTGTCACCCAGGCTGGAGTGCAGTGGTGTGATCTCGGCTCACTGCAACCTCCACCTCCCAGACAACCTTTCATTTAAACAGCAAAACATACAGGAATAATACCATCCCCACTGATTGAACATTGGACTGAATAGTAGGTGTGTTTCAGGTAATTTCCCTTAAGGTAGTCCCATTAAGATAGTCACATGTAAATGATGACAGTACATGGCAATATATTCGGATGTTATAAGGGCTGTACCAATAAAATTGTTCTGGATATATAGGAAAGAAAGAGATTGCTTCCAACTGAAGAGCACAGAAAAGGTTTCATATAGGAGGTAGCATCTGAACTAGAACTAGACTTAGAAGCAAGGTAGTATTCAAGAAACAGAAATAGAGGGACAGTAAGGAATGATTAGTTCAGGCACAGAAATGCATAATCCATAGCCTAAATTATGTATGTGCCTCATACATATTTAATCTTCACAAACACAACACAAAGGTTGTTAGTTCTGTTTTACAGATGAGGAAACTGAGGCACATATAAGTTGAGGTCATACAGCTAGGAAATGGCCTAACCAGGATAGTTGTCCAAGCAGACACCAAGATGCTCTACATTTCTGACATGTGCAGTGCTTTTCCTTGGGAAGATTAATCTGGCCATAGAATAGATGATGATAACAGAAGGAGTGAAAGATGAGGCCAAGACATAGGCTAGTGCAATAATTAGCCTCGGATGTGACAGAGGTTTCAACTAGAATATTAAGCCCTTGAATTATTACTATAGGTAAGGCTGCTCTTCTTCTCTATGAAGGAGAAGAGGAAATCGGTTTATGTTTTATCAGGAAGGATTTGAATTAACTCTGAGAAAGGACTGCCCTATGGTGAAGGTTGGTAGAAAAGAAAACAGAACTAGAGGGGAAGGAAATTGGGGGATCTCTTAGGAAAGTAGGGAGATTGAGAAGACCTCCTAGCATCCGTCCAGGTCTTCAGACTCTCTGAATCGCTTGTGCTTAATAAATAGCCCACCTGGATCCATGAAACATGTTGGAAATCTAAAATGTACACAAATGAGTAGACAAGCCAATCTTTTCATTAAGGTCTGAACTTGCTAATGAGTAATCTTCAGGCAGAAAGGGGTTTTCTTTGCTGGCAGGAACTCCCTGCTTCTATTCCACAAAGAACAGTAGCACCAGAGGCTGACCTCTTCCTTCAAGGTGATTCCCTAGAATTCTATGCTCCATACTTTCTCTTGCTTCTCCCCCATCTCCCGTCCCTTCCTTTTCTCCAATCCATTGGCACTAAGCCCAGGATATTACGCATCGAAGAAAGGGCAGTAGGCTCACCCACCCAGTTTCACCAGTTTGCAAGCACATCCCACCTTGCTGTTCTGAGCTCAACAACCCCTTTCTTCCTCCATACTGAAGGACTACCTTGCCCCAATCTGAGATTTGCCAGAACAAATAGGGAAAGCTGCCTCGATCTGTTTTTTCAGATTGAGACTTCCTAAGCTATGCCATAGGAATACTGGGTTGGAGTGGGGGCCAGAGAGCCCTAGGAAACTAAGGGGATGTTCTGATTAAAGCAGAAAAATGTAGGCAGCCCTTCCCAGTGTGGTCTTCCTGACTTACTCATGAAGTGCCTCACTCAAGAAGCTGGTGGTATGTGGCACAGGGCAAAGAATACTGCGTGGGGAGTCAGAAGACTTTGGCTTTATAGAGTGCCCAGTTCTGTCAGCCTCATCCTGGTTTGAATCTGTTTCCCTCATCTATAAAGAAAAGAGATAATATTATTACAGAAAGAGAGATTCCAGATTGAGTGACACAACACTACCTGTGAAGGAGTTTTGCCAAAAAACTGAATCAGAATCTGATCAAGTCTCTATATCACCTCAATTTACAGGGAATAGAACATAGAAAAACATTATACCAAAATATATGTGGTCAGTAAAATGCAGACCAGATTGTGCAAAACGCTAAAACAAAGAAAACAAAAAATGGTTTCCCCAATAAACACAAGAAGGGAAGGATAGAGGCAAGGAGAAGGAGAGGGAGAGGAAACCCAGAACCTAAGCTTAAAGAGCCTTAAGAGACATACCAGTCATTCATAATGTATGGACCTTTGTATTCTTATGGGAATACAGCTGTTTGAAAATTGTATTTGTGAGACACTCAGTGAAATCTGAACACTGAATGGATACTGTATGATATTGAGAATGTATTCTTAGTATATTTCAGGTTTGATAATGGTATTACAATGATAATTTTTAAAGAGTCTATATTGTTCAGAGATACATGCTATTTTCAGACAAAACGATATGATGACATCAAGGATTTGCTTCAAAATAACCCAGAGATGTGTGGTGAGGGAGTGAATGGAGAAATAAGGTTACTAATTGCTGAAACTGAATAATAGGTATATGGGGGTTCATTATAGTTCATTACACTGTTTTCTCTACTTTTGTATGTGTTTGAAAGTTTCAATAACAAAATTTAAAAATAGAAAGGATCGTTTACTCCAGCAATTTTGGAGTCACAGAATTCTGAGAAAAGACCTGGAAGATTATTATAAGGTGAGAGGATGTATGTATGGGAATGAAGTCATATAAAGCCCATCCCTGCTTCATTCTCAGCAATGCCACTTTAATATGTTTTCTGGACAGCTTGAATACTCTATCTTTGGCAGCCCAGGAATACTTGAGCTTGATTTGAGGCTGGTCAAGCTGCTTACACTTTAGCCTGAGGGAGATCCACTTTCAAATTTTTAAATGCAAGCAAAAGTAGAGTAGAGTATAAACCATAGATTTTCCAGCCCGCATTCTTGGACTGCTCTGCAGCCTGAGATCCCTGGAATTTATTGCCTCCTGAATCAGGGGTCTCTAAGACCTCTGCCCTGGTTCTAGGCACAGTCTGTGAGTGTCAGAAATATAATTTCCAGTTTGCCTCAGAGAGCCCTCCCTCACTGCCAGACCTCCCTCTCTCCCCTAGTGAATAAGGTACACCCACACCTCCAACCTGGATGACTCGTTCTTCAGAAGCCTGCCTGCCTCCACTCTTCCACTCCCAGTAGTTTTCTGTAACCAATCATTACATTTGTGTTGAAAATGCCTTTCACATACAATACAACGAAAAGTCGTAATTTCCAGGAATAGGAGAGCTAGAAAGACTTTAGGGGAGGGCCAGGGGAGGGTCATAATTTTGTGTCAGATCTTCCCTGACTAGGGAATAAATGACTGTGTGACTTAGAGTGTGCAATGACGTGAACCCTACTGATTTGGTTTGGCTCCGTGTCCCCATCCAAATCTCACCTCTATTTGTAATCCTCATAATCCCCATGTGTTGAGGGAGGGGCCTGGTGGGAAGAGATCATAGAGGCAGTTTCCTTTATGCTGCTCTCATGATTGTGAGTGAGTTTTCACAAGATCTGATGGTTTTAAGTGTTTGACAGTTCCTACGTTACACACACTCACTTTCTTTTTCCTGCTGCCTTGTGAAGAAGGTACTTGATTCTCCTTCCCTTCTTCCATGATTATAAGTTTCCTGAGGCCTCCCCAGCCACGCAGAACTATGAGTCAATTAAACATCTTTCCTTTATAAATTACCTAGTCTCTAGTAGTGTCTTTATAGCAGTGTGAAAAAGGACTAATACATCCACCAAATGAGCATGTCAACAAGCAGGCATATTGCTAAATATTCTCTTGGGGTAGGAGTCAGTTATGGATGCTGAGCTGGGAGAACAAGGTCACTCTCAGAGCCTGGATGAAACAAAAGGTGGTCCTCAGTTGATGCTATAGTTTAGATATTTGACCCCTCCAAATCTCATGTTGAAATTTGATCCCCAGTGTTGGAAGTGGGGCATGGTCATGGGGGCAGATTCCTCATCAATCGCTTGGTGCCTTCCTCGAGGTAATGAGTGAGTTCTTGCTCTATTACTTCTGTAACAGATGGTTGCTTAAAAGAGCCTGGCACTCCCTCCTCTCTCTCATGCTTCTTCTTGACATGCGATCTGCACACACCAGCTCTCATTCATGTTCCACCATGAGTAGAAGCTTCCTGGGACCCTCATCACAAGCATATATTGATGCCTTCCTTTCTGTACAGCCTGCAAAACCACGAGACAAATAAACCTCTTTTATTTATAAATTACTCGGCCTCAAGTATTCCTTTATATCAATACAAAAATAGACTAAGACAGTTGGAAGGGGAGACCCTGTCCGACTGCTCCTCTCATTCTCTAACTTCATAGTCCTCTCCTATCCTATGATAGCCCTAAAATGGAAATAGAAGCAGCTTTGAGAGACAATTCTAGAGCACTGAAGAGGAAGCTTTAGTGACTTTGTGTCTCCCAAGAGTCAATCAGATGGGAGCTAGGATTCTGAAGTAGGGCCAGTCTACCAGCCACACTCTCTGAATTTTACTCCAACCCTGTGAAGAACAAATCCTTGCCTACCCAGAGAGGTATGCAGCACCTCATTCCTGCTCCCAATTCTCGCTGTTGGCTTGCAGCCATCAGCTCTCTGCAAAATCCAGCAAGCATACTGTCATATTTAGAACTAATATGAAAGGACAGCTTTGACATTCTCCCAAAATTTACTTTTGCTGAATGTCAACTTGGAGGAAATATTTCCCTACTTGCCCCTATCCCAGTCTCTGTTTATCCCTAGCAATAGATGCTTTCCAAACAGCTTGGGTTGGAGATGCCTGACAGGGCATCCTTTCAGTGTGTCAGGATCCAGTGAGATGAGAAGTTCT
>NW_012115866.1:2976663-2996904 GCF_000951035.1 Colobus angolensis palliatus | reverse complement strand
TGACGAGTTGATGGGTGCATCACACCAACACGGCACAAGTATACATATGTAACAAACCTGCACGTTATGCACATGTACCCTAGAACTTAAAGTATAATAAAAATAAAATAAAAATAAAAAAAAATGCAGGGCAGCTCCAAGCACCAGATACTCAAGCTCTTAAGGACAGGAAGCATCTTTTCCTGGGATTGGAACCCAAGCTTCCCTCCTGCCTGCGACCCATACAGCTGCTGAACATTTATACACATGGCCCACTCCATCAGTAAGTGAAATCCACAATAATCTGAAAACCCAATTTCAGCTACTATCATATTACCAGAACTCCCTGCTCCACTACACTTTTCCTCATTTTGCTTTTTAATATGGAAATATTCAAACATACATACAAACAGAATCATATAGTGAATCCCCGTTTACCCACTACCCAGCTTCAAAAGTTAAGAATTCATGGCCACTTTTCTTTCAAACTTCCTTTCTAGAGTATTGTAAAGCATATTGCAAACACACCATCATATAATTTCACCCATATATACTTCAGATTATACCTTTTATACATTTTTTTTTTTACCAGATATGAACAAAAGACGTAAAAGGCTTCTTTAGAGGTAGGGAAATTCTGGTCTTAGTTCTGCCACTGACATACACTTTAATTTTGGGATAGTCCCTTTCCCTCTCTAGACCTCAATTTTCTCATCTGCGTAATGGAATAGAAGATGTGGGAGCCGTGTGTGTGTGTATGTGTGTGCGTGTGTGTGTGTGTGTGTGCATGTGTGCTGTGGGAGTGGCTAAATGCTTTCCAAGTTTTAAAGTGCACCGGGGTTGCCTGCTACAATGGAGATTCTGATTCAGTAAATCTGAAGTGGAATATTGGATCATGCATTTCTAAGAAGTTTTCAGGTAATACAACTGCTGCTGATCCAAGGACACGCCTTGAGTAAGAAGGCTAAGTTATCTCAAAGTCAGGGATATTCCAAGTTCTGCAATTCCACAAGACCAAAATTCCTGACAATTTTATCCATCTTTCTACTAGTAGGTGGGAAGCATGGTTTAAATCCTCCCAGGCAAACCAGCCCAATTTTTAAATCTTCAAGTGAAGGCTAATCACTGATTCCAGGCAGTGGTGTGTTAAAGCCAGCTCACACCAACCCTCAAGAGCTGATTGTAAACAATTTTCAGGAAATTTGTGAGCCAGTTGTCAAAAATCAAGCCATCATTAAAAATTAAATTAACATCCATGTTCCTAGTGATATTATTTGCAATAGCCAAAGGGTGTGCTGACAGATAAATGGATAAATGAAATGCAGTATACACACACAATAGATAGTACTCAGCCTTAAAAAGGAAGGAAATCTTGTCACATGCTACAACATGAATGAACTTTGAGAACATTATGCTAAGTGAAATAAACCAGTCGCAAAACGACACTATATGATTCCACTTATATGAGACATCTGAAGTAGTGAAATTCATAGAAACAGAAAGTAGAATGGCGGTTATTAGAGGCTATGGGAGAGGGAAATGAGGAGTTGTTGTTTAATGGGTATAGAGTTTCAGTTTTACAAGATGGAGAAGTTCTAGAGATCTATTTCACAACAATGTAAATATACTTAACACTGCTGTGTTTTTTATTGCAATTAAATGTTCATTAAATTATATAACCTTTAAATTATATTAAAAACAAGAGTGATAACTATTCAAAATTCATCATTTCCAAAAATATTTTACTACATTTTACTATTATCTGTCATATTATTACTATATTATACATTTGTATTATATATGTAATATATAACAAATATTTATACTATTTTATTTGCATGTTAGGAACACTGTATAATAGTGTGCTACTGTGTGTCTCTTCCCAATTCTACATTCAGTAGCATGGAGTTGATAGTTTGAAACTGACAAATGCTGCAAATTAGGTTGCTCCCTTCCCTCCATGTCCTGGAGAGGCACTTGTAAATATCTACCAGCACACCGCTGGTTCCAGGCCTTTCACTGCTAGTAAATGCTTCCTCTAGAATTACCTCAAAACCCACCTGTTGCATTTTAAAATTTCTTTTCCAGAATAGAGGTGGAAATCAAGTCTTTGTCAAAGTATGGCTTTAAATTGACCTTCCAGCCACTATGGTAAAGAAATAAGAAAGAGGCTTAGAACAACTCATTACTCAATGAATATTAACTGAGCATCTGTATGTGCCAGACTCTGAAATATTAAAATTGCAAATGATTTAGAAAACCTATGCATGACAGAATTCACCTCTAAAGAATATTCTGTCTCTGGCCAAAATTGGTTCTAAGACTTCTTCTATTAAACCATTTTTTTCTGCATGAGTGGTTTCATCTTAGTATAGAAAGGGCATTGGGTTAAGAGACTTGGGCACAAATATTGGGTTTAACACTAGCTGTGGGACCTTAAGCACATTATTTCAACTCTCTGTGCCTCAGTTTCTTCATGTGTCACATGGGAGTAGAAGGATCATCATTATCATCATTATCATCATCATCATCATCATCATAGCTAACACATATATGCTCACTGTGTGTCAGGCACTGTTCTAACGGCTTTACGTAACTTCACTCATTTAATTCTCACAACAACTCTAAGAAGTTATTTGCTATTAGTTTCATCGCCAGTTTACTGATAAGTAAACTGAGGCACAAACAGGTGAAGTAGCTTTCTTAATGCTACAGCAGTTAGTAAATGAAGGGGGGTTATTATACGACCTCACAACTCAAAGAGTCATTCAATTATCTTCTGAAAGAACCACTGCCAAGTTGAAGTTGGGAGCCCTGATTAGGCCTCAAGGCTATACTCTGCTGATTAAACCTGAGTCACAGGGCAGGACCTCACATATCTGAGAAGCAGTGAGGGCAGATTTGAGTCTCTTGAGACTTGGGAAATGAAGCCAGGACTTATCTGTCCAAATTGGAGCAGGAAATCCAGAGGGCAGGACAGGTGGTGGGAAGTCCCCTTCTATAGCTTCAGTCTAGAGACAGAATGTCACATTTTCATTGGCAACCCAGATTCTAGCAGGTTCCATCAAAAGTTTTACACAGGATGTTCTCAAGGCTGATGTTTGGAACTGAGCAGGGTCAGGAAACTGGTTCTATATTGTTTCTTGATGGACTTAATTTGTTCTCTGGATTTGAGTAATTTGTATGCATTTCCCTTGACCCATGGATGTCCCAAAGGACAAAATGATAGGTGTTCCTAATTGGAATCTGCAGTGTATTCACTCTTTCGCTGAAAGAAAAAAATGTTACAGAGTTACATGTCAGGAACTTGGGTATCATTTGGCTTGGCCAAAGGCTCTCATGAACTATTCCCCAGCCTTCTCTCTTGTGGACAGCTTCTTTACTTGGCTTCTTGCTTTTTGCCTCCAACCTGAAAGCTATTTCCAAGCACCACAACAACCTAGAGAGCCACTGCAATGTTCATTTAAAAACAAAACAAAACAAAACAAAACAAAACAAAAAAAACCTCTTTTCTCATTTGTCCTTCTACCAAAATGTCCCAGGGAAAGGTAATATGCCCACCTGTAAGAATAACAAAAAATATCAAAACATAAAGAGTTAAAAATCAGCTTGTTCTCAAAGGCACCAGAACCATTTCACCCAAAAAGAAACTCTGTCAGAGGCCAGAATATTAGCTAACAATAGTGACTCCAATATCTTATAGTCCAGAAAAGAGGAAGCTAGAAATGACCTTGAGGCATCATCTGATCCAGCCCCCTTTTTCTAGTTGGGTGAATGTACCAG
Organism: Colobus angolensis palliatus; assembly: GCF_000951035.1. Lineage (NCBI taxonomy): Eukaryota > Metazoa > Chordata > Mammalia > Primates > Cercopithecidae > Colobus > Colobus angolensis. The sequence goes on along the minus strand of NW_012115866.1, from coordinate 2,993,142 downwards.
AGATCAGCTCATTTACAGGGACAGCTTCTGGGGTGTTGATGACCAATCTGCTTTGACCACAAATTGGCATATCTACCATCTTCCTAAGGGATGCTACAGGTATGTTCATTCCACTGGAAAGACTCTGTAATATTCAGATCTCTCTTGGTCTCCAGTCTATTGTGATTATAATTTTATCTTCCACATTGTTGCTGTTGTTTGGAAAATGACTGCTTTGTGGAGAGCATCAAACAGAGGCTAGTCCACATAGTATCATATAGTTCAGAGATCTATTATTATCCTCTAAATTTTCATTGATACTGAAGATAAACCTGGAAATCTGATACCTGTCCTCGGAAGCTTATAATTCTTCCTTTTATTCTAAAACAAATCTAGCCAAGGACCCCACACAAAGTCACTCTCTAACAGGTATAAATGCATGCCTGCACCAAATGAGAGGCAGTGTGCAGGAGTGGAATGAGCACGGGCTTTGGAAACAGGCTTTTGGTGTTTCCTTTTCCTCATCAATAAAATGAATGTAGTGTATATAAAGGTCCTGCATGGAATAGGAATTTAGTAAGTGTACCAGTTCTTAGCAAATGATAGTCCAGTACAGGGGTGAACATTTTCCCCTTTCCTTTAACAGTGCTCCCCAACTCAATTTCATGCCAAAGGCATTGAGGACACTGGAGCCATTCTAGCCTGACCTCCCCATTTCTTGTTCTTTCTTTTTTTTTCTGTTTATTCCTCCCCATTCCTCCTCATCTTTAATTCCCCTCTTCCTCTTTAATTTCTCACCATCCCCTTCACCTTACTTCTTTTACCTCCCCCTCTAGCTAACACAGTGAGTTCTGTTTGCACACAGCAGGTGAGAAAATGTAATTCACCTGGATGGCAAACGACTTGCCAAGCGGATTTGAGGGGTTGCAGTCCTCCTTCCTGCTGTGGTACATGATTATTATTTTGACTAAGCCTCTGGAGAAAAGAGTGACAACGGAGACAGATCCACCAATGTACGCCTATCCCACAGGCTTTTGCTAAAGGCCTAGCAGTTGACTCATCCTTATCTAGGACTCAGGCAACTCCCAGCCCCCAAGTTAGAGTGCCAGAAAAATTAGCTCCAGATCTTAAAACATTCTGTTCTTGGGGGAAAGAGGAGGGAGGAATACAGTCTCTGTAACTAAAAGGGTTATGGAAATTGCCTAGCTAGGGGATCATTTCTAGGCAGAAAGTGATGATAAAAATAGTCACTTGTAACTGAAATGAAGCTATACCCGGGTGGCTTCAAATAATCTGTTTCCTTCTTCTACTGACACAACCACATTTCTGCTGCAGTTAGCACCACACAGGCAACTGGACAATAATAGGGCAGTGTGAATTCAGACCCTAATGCATCTGCAAAGGGGCTGTCAGCAGAATTCCAGCAGCAGCAGCAGCAGCAGCAGCAGCAGCAACTTCTGCTGCTGCATTTTGGGGACTGATGACTGAGGCACAGCAAACAGGGCTGAATTCCCAGGAGACAGTGAGGATCCCTGGACTCAGGTATAGTTTGTTGGACTGTGTATTAGTTAGTACTGCCATAATCCTGTGTATTAGGTAGGATTCTACCACAGACTGGGTGACCTTAACAACAGAAGTTTATTGTCTCACAGTTTTGGAGGCTAGATGTCTGAAAGTGTTGGGAATCAACTTAAGTGTCCATCAACAAATGTACAGATAAAGAAAATGTACTAATACATACAAACCAGAACACTCTCCAGCTTTAATAAAGAAGAAACTTCTGCCATTTGCAACAGCATGAATGAACCTGGAAGACATTTTGTTAAGTGAAATAAGCCAGGAACAGAAAGACAAATACAGCATGATCTCACTTATAGGTAGAATCTTAAAAAGTTGAACTCATAGGAGTAGAGAGTAGAATGGTGGTTACTAGGGGCTGGGGCTGGAGGTGTTGAGGAGACATTGGTCAAAGGACACAAAGTTTCAGTTAGATGGAAGGAATAACGCAAGAGATCTATTATACAACATGGTTACTATAGTTGATAGCAATGTATCGTGTACTTAAAAATCACTAAGAGGAGATTTTGAGTGTTCTCAACACACAAAAAATTTGAGGTAATGCATACATTAATTAGCCCAATCTAGCCATTTCACATTGTATACATATTTCAAAATATCATACTGTACATGATAAATATATGAAATATTTGTCAATTAAAAGATAATTGGATTAGAAAAAAAAACTTAACTGCTGTGGAAATGAGGGCTTATTGATATTCCTGAGGAAGAAATAGCCAGTGTCTTTTGTTATTCAAAGCGTATGGTAATATCCTGAGCTCTAGTAACATCCACCCAGCCTGGGCCACCTAGTTTGAGCCATTATCTCACACAGTACCTCACTAAAACTCTTCACTTTCCAAATTCCAATATGAAACCACCGGAGTGACCTCCCCGTACTTTCAAATTGGGTGAGAGAGCTTCAATTTTCTCTAATGGATGATCTGTCCTTTTTCCTATATGAAATTAGCTGATAGCAGGAAGCTGGAGAATAAAAAACAACATTTTTCATTAATCAGAAAGCTATTTTGTAAAAGTTGGAGCTGCAGAAATTATTCCAGAGAAATGGTTGCTAGCCATGTCTACTTTCACTCTTCCTATATCTGTGAATCATAAAATTGTACCATTTCTATTCTTTCTTGAAGTTAAACTGTCAACTTAATATTTTGCCCACAGTAGTCTCTCAACACATGTTTGCTAATGGATTGACTCATGCTACTCAAAACTGAACCATCATATAAATGTGTGGCCTGAGAGCTACATAAGAATGGAATCCAAAACTTGGCTTCATGCAGCAAGATACACAAGATAACTTCACATGACATGGCTATTGATAAACTTTTAAATTTGTAAATATTGTACATTAGATTATATCTTCTTATTGGGGAGAAGAGTTCCCAGAACCAACTCTAGGGTTCCAATACATGTTAAAACAATGGACTAAAGCTTCTGCCAGTTTTTAGTAGAGACCTAAGGAACCATTTGAGTTGACAAAAAGCTTCCAGCCCATGGTGTCTCTCAATACATGTATGGTGAGGAATGAATAGTATCTTTCTCCCCCTACTCCATACTACTCTCAGTGTAATCCCTGGCATAATTAAAATTTATGGAAAATTAGAGCTGGTTGGTAGTTTTGGGAAAATTTAGTGGCTAAGCTCATTGCTATGGTTTGAATGTCCCCTCCAAAATTCATGCTGAAATTTAACTGCTGTTGTGATGGTATTAGGAGGTGGGACTTTTAAGAGGTGATGAAGTGATAAGGGCACTATTAATGCTATTATTACAGGAGTGGGCTCCTGATGAAAGGATAAATTTGGCCCTCATTTTCTCCCCCATTGCATACACTTCCTCACCATGATGCCTTCAACCACGGGATGGCCCTCATTATATGCCAGTGCCATGCTCTTGTACTTCCTAACCTCCAGAGCACTGAGCCAAATAAATACCTTTTCTTTATAAGTTGCCCAGTCTGTGGTATGCTGTTATAGCAGAAAAAAAGAGACTAAGACACTCACCTTCTCCTCAAAAGTGAAGATGAAATCCTTACCAATGAATATAGCACTCCCTTCACAGTAGGTTGGCAGGTCATCTGCTGCCAGTTTGAGGTTTTGAGCAGCTTTTGCCTTGTGCCTTTGCCTCTTCTAGCCATTCCCTACTAGACAGCCCCTGGAGGAGACTGTTGGGTCTTCGAATTGGCCAGTCTACCTGTTGGGCTGGCCTTGTGCTGAGAACAGACTGGCCAGCCTCCTCTACGTAAACTTGCCTAGTTACCTCATTCTTTTTACTATCCACTGCTGTCCTAAAGTAAGACTTTCCTGATAATTAATCAATGGATAAAAATTAAAGGAGTTGGGGTTAGTTGATGGAGCAAAGAAAGAGAAAAGTAAAGAAGGATAGTTAATACTTTATTGAATTAAAAGCCATTTTATTCATTACAGAACATTGTTCTTGGTGAGAACAGAAAAAGATAAACTAAACTAGGACAACAACTTTAAATATTTAAGTTATATTTAAAGAATCATTTTGGAAATTGAATTGGATGATAACTAAGAGAGGAACATCTTCCTGGAGCTCTTTAGGGATAGAGATGGGGGAAATGTGGAGACAGACCCCTCAGAAGGTGCTTCTTGCCCATTTCTGATGCTTACACACCTCTTTATGGTTTAAAATGCCATTTCCCATGGACAGTGAAGGAAAGAAGGAATCTTAAAGAGGCAACTCAGCAACTCTCTAATTTTAGGTCCACGTTTACATTCTCCCAGGAGGGAAATCTATCCCATGTAAAAGAACTCCAGAGAAGAAAGTTCTAAGGCCTCTCTCTCATTCATCTTAAAGTTTAACAGCTCTCAACAGCAAGAATGTTGCTTTGTATTTATCCCAAATCTTTCCTATTAAAAAGAATCCATTTTCTTTTCTTCTAGCCTCTGGAAACGAAACACAATTGGTCATACATCTGAAGACCATTTCTCAATAGCCTTGCAGTCTCCTTTTCTCCAAGATAAACATTCTCAGCTTCTTTAATCTTTTTTGAAGATGTTCCCAATGCCCTTTGTGGCTCTCTTCAGGATTCCCTTGACTCTCTCTTCATCTGCCTTTAAGTGTGGAACCTAGAATTATATAGATCTTCTAGTACGTATTTGAGTACAATGAAAATCTCCCTTTTCCAGTAATCAGACTGTTTTTGCATATTCAGGTTGCACAGCCTGTGCTGTGATAATAGCTACACTCCTGTCATTGGTCACTGAGGTTGTCTTCCATTATTTTTGCTTAGTAAATTATAGAATAACTCAATGGAATATTATGCAGCCACTGAAAAGGATCATAATTATTAAGAGTGTGTAGCCACAGGTGGAGAAAAGGTTTATGTTTAGCAGATGGGTAAGTGAAAAGATGCAAATGACAAAATTATGTGGCCTCTTATCTATGGCCACACAGTACTTTATATACCACTTTATTAAAGCACTTAGCATTTTCTACTACTGTCATTTGTTTCTGTGCCTATCCATTCTTCCAGGCCAATGAACTCTGAGGGCCTGAGGGCCTAGGCAGTACGTGAGTCAACTCTGTTGTGCCAGCACTGGGTGCAGGTCCAGGCAGAGAGTAGGTACTCAGATGTGTTTGTTAAATGAATAGATAAAGTGAATAAATTTCATGCTATATAAAAATACCTAAGCATGGAAATAGAGACTTGGATATAATAAGAGGAAATCAAAATAAGTATGCTAGTATCGTGGAATTACAAGGGTTTTATTCTTCTCAGAAATTGTTTTTCACCTATTGTTACTACCTGGAGAAAAAGGGAGGAGATGAAAATCAGGCTTATAGTGTTTACTCCTGGCTGACAGGTTTTTCAATGTCCTACTTTCCATGCAGCTTGTTTCATTGTTACTGGACTGTGCACTGTCTTGGTATCTGAGTAGACCCTTTGGTTTACTTTTAGTAAGAACCCTCAGAAATTTTGAGCTCCTTTCCAAAGACACTGCTTACCAATATCCCCTTTCCCCCAACCTGGTCTTCCTTCTCTCAAACCACACACGTGTGTGACTGTAATAAGCATGTACCAGGGACATCGTCTCATTTTAACTTTCTAACAATGCTGGAAGGTAGTCAAGATAGGGATAAATCTATGTGTGAAAGATGTGAAAACAAAGGCTTAAAAAGGCCCATGGTGACAGAGCTAATAAAGGGAAGATAAGAACTAGACCCCAGGTTCTGACTTTAAACCCATGAATCATACTATCCACTGCTCTGCTGCAGGAGCTCAGATCTAATGACCCTCAGAATCCCTATGCCCCCAAGCCTGTAACTACTTGATCCTTTCAGTTGCTAGATGAAAAGGCAGGTAGGGATAGAAATGAAAAGTTAACATTTACTCTATGCCTAAAATTTATCAGTCAACCAACCTCTGGTATGTACTATTATTATTCAGGCTTTTCAGAGAAGAGGCAGCAGACTCAAGGGGGTTAAAGTGATTTCCCATGGTCACACAGCTGGTAAATGGCAGAGCTAATATTCAAACAAAGATCTGTCTAACTCCAAAACCTAGGCCCTTGGCACTACATCAGATAGAGTATAAGCTTTACCTCAATTTAGTAACATGGCCCAGGCTCCAAGATCAACCACTGATAAGCTCTTTCCTTGAACACCGTCTTAGACATATCTCCCGGAAGGGAGAAGGCAGGCTTAGAAGAAAAAGCCAAGCTTGGCAGGTAGCAGCTGTGGCTTCAATTTCTGTTGAGTGATATTAACTAAGTCAACCATGTACTGCTCCCCAGCCTGCAGGTGTCACTCTGAAAGGGTTTAGCCTTTCTACCAGGCCCAGAATTATGCTATTTCAGCTTTAATCCTATGTCAAACCACGTGTCCCCTCTCACCATCACCATCCTCTTTGTTAATCTGTGTTAATATGGGTAGAACAACAGAGGGAACATACATTCTCAAAGTGCTCTGTGCCAGACGTGTTCTAAACGCCTAACATATTTAATCCTTACCACAACCTTATGAGGTAGATACTCTTATATTCCCAATTTTACTAAGGAGCAAGCTGAGGTACAGAAACGTTAAATACTTGCCCAAGTTCACACAGCCAGTGAGTGGCAAAGCTGAGATTTGAACTTGAACAAATCTGCAAGAGTGCATGTTTTTAAGCACAGCAATGTATTGATAGCCCACGTGTGATGTGATAGCAGCAAAAAAGCAGGACAGGAAAGGCCCAAATTGATGCTAAAGCTGACAATAGCAACAATATAGCTTCCATCTAGACAATGCTTTACAGTTTGCATAGCACTTTGCACATCTATAGACTCAATCCGTCCTCACAACAATGGCATAGGGAAGGTAGCACTCCGTTTTTAAGGAGGCAGTATAGAACAAAGGTTGCACATCCGTGTTCTGGAGTTTGACTTGGATTCAAGTTCTGGCTCTGTTCTTTCCTAGTTACGCTTCACTAAACATATCTTTTCCGGGCCTGAAGATTTTCATATGTAAAAATAGCTTCATAGTGTTATGGGGAGGAAAGAATGCAGTAATATATGTACAATGTTTCACAGAGTTCCTGACCCAAAGAAAGCCATCAACAAATGTTAGCTATTATTATTAGATGATGGAACTAAAGGCCTAAATATGGAGGGACTCATATACACAGCACTCAGGGAGGCAGGAGCACAGCAGGGTCTAGATTCCATGCTCTTTTCCCCATTCCAGTGTTCTTCTAGGATTTGTCACCCTGAGGCTGCCATTTTGTGTTTTGACAGGCCAGTGGCCTGCCGCAAGACTGCTGAGGATGAGCATAATTTCAGATCAGAATATTCATTTTGTCTGCCATTTCCACCCCCTCCTTGCCACTGATAATTAAAATACACCTGGCATAAAGCTGGCCAGTAGCAGGCCCTCAGTAAGTATCTACTGAATGAATGAAATACGTATGTCATGAAAGTGTTCCCACTGTATCAGAGAGAGAGAGAGAGAGAGAAAGAGAGAGAGAGACAGAGATAAACCATAGTCTTTGCCTTCAAGAAATTCACAGTCCTACAAGAAATATAGATTCCCAAATCAATGATTGCCCAATAATGTGATAAATAATGCACTATAAGGCTAAAAAAGAGCTATGGGAATACCTTAGAGGGGAGGAAAATCTCTTTCTATCCATTTGTTATGAATCCTACCATCCCCTGGAAGCAAAGAGAGGAGAGTGACAAAATTATTTCTAATAAAGTGGATACCCTGAGGTGACAGCCAGAGCTCAAATTCTGACCTCAAATCCAAAGTGTCTTTAGCGATAAATTTCTGTATTTCTAGATGAGAGCTAGCTTTCTTTACTCTCAAAAAAGGGAAAGGAGAAAGGGACCTGTATTGACTTATACAAGGAGACTAAAGTTAGCTTTTTTAAAATTAAGAACTCCTTAAATAAGGAGTTGGGAGACGTTGTATGGCACTGATCCAAAGTAGGTTTTAAAATCTCATGACTGTGTCAAAGCCTAGAAGATTGTCTGTCCAAGATTATTAGGGTGTGAGCTGGAGGCAAAAGGAAATCCTTCATACCTTTGATAGGGCTCTACTCTAATAATGACTTGGAGTGTCAAAATGAATTTCAGTTCTGCTAAGTAAATGGGCCTCTTAAATCAGGGCCATAGATTAGGCATTCTGAGCTCACTGGGCATTGAGCATGGCAATCCATTGCCCACTGTGAGTTTATGGTTAGAGATACCAAGAAAATTGCCAATTTTATTCCATGTCTATTTGGCATCACTGCAGAACTATATGCACCCCTCAACCTGCTGCAGGAAGAAAACATAAAAATGATTACTCTGAGTATTAGCAGCATTATCTTATTCAGTTATTCCACAGAAATTACCACTCAGCATCAATACCTAAAAAGAACTGCATTTTGTGCCCTTTCTAGAGAAGCAAAGGGGGTTTTGGCATCTCTGCCCTAACCCCTCACACCCAACAGTCTCTTTCTGTTTCACTCTCTTTCTCTTCCCTTCTCCCTCTCTCTCAGTCTCTGTCACATAGACACACACACACAGACACACACACACACACCATTTCCTTCAGCTCAGTTTGATATCTAGGCCAATTCATTAAACACTAGCTCAATTATTTATTAGCTGTGTGACCTACAGAAAGTTACTCAACCACTCAGAACATTTTTTAATCTTTAAAATGCAAATACCATTATCTACCATAGAGAGAGTTTGGTACCCAGTAGGGGTGTTCAATAACTGGAGTCAGAGTAGGTGCTACCTTCTGGATGGTAAAGAGAGAGTCTCAGCATAGAGGAATGTGAGTTGAAAAGTGCTGGTTTTTCTAGGCATTTGAGAGACTGAGATGGGCTGACTCATTAGGCATTCTGCTTGCATCAGGCAGCACCAGCAATCTTAATGCAGGCTATTACATAAGTTACAAGACAAAGCAACTCTCCTCTGGTATTAAAACTTACTTGGACAGCAAGACTGCTGTAAAAGCATGATTTAAACTCTTCATCTCCTTTCCACCTACCCCAGACCCCTGCCATTTCCAGATCCTTTCACTCACTGTCCCATGCCCACCACATCCTGTAAAACTCCAAACTCATTTTGTCACTCACTTACCATCCCGCCTATCACAATTAAAACAACACACGTTTCTTCAATTATCCTCCTCCTGCTGGCAGATGACAAGCGTGGGCTGTTATAACAATGGATTCCCTAGGTAGGGCTTCAAAAGAAACCAAGGGATTGAAGAAATGTATACAGAGTTTTGTAATATTTTAATTAAATAAAAGTGTAGAAAAATGAACCGTTTCACTCCAGATACAGTGGTGCTGCTGATGTGTCTTGTCACTGCAATATTTATCTTCTGGCAATGTGATGAAAAGACTTGTGCTCCCCTCTACCTGACAGGTCAGTAAGTCCCCAGTGCTTTCCTTCTCCCCTGGGGCCAATGTGTGGGCAGAATTTTCAGCAGGGTCAGCTCTTTAAGCAGACTGCAGCAAGAGCAGCCTTGTAGAACTGGAGCAGCAGTGTTGTTAAGGGCCCTCAGAAACCCACTATTCCATAACTTCAACTGGCCACTACAGACAGAAGAGAGAGAGGAAATGAAAAAGAACAGACCCTGAGGAAAGGAGAGACTCAGAGAGAGATTCAGAATAAGATCAATGGGCTACAGAAAAATAAAGGAAAGAGGGAAAAGTCAAGTAAGAGAGAGAAAGTAAGCATGAGAAAAAACAAGAGAAAGACTGGCCAAATGTGAGATTTTGAGACGACAGAAATAAAAGAACAAGATAAAGGAAAACTTAGAAAAATACACAAGTAGCAAAAAGGCCTTTGAAAAGAGGAAAAATGAGAGGCAAAATGAAAAGATAGATAAAAAAGAAGCAATTAAATGGGTTGTTGGGGGAGGGGCAGAAATTACCAGGGCCCTAACTAATCTGTTTCTTACTTGGCATTAAACAACTTTTGTTACATTCATAATACGATTACACTTGACAGATGTCAAGGTTATCACCTTGACAAGCAAGTGTGGAAGATATTTGTTTTGATATCCACTGCACACCTGTAGACATTTAGAAGCTGCAGTAACTAGGGCAAGTTGGGAAGAGATAAAGAGAGAAAAGCTAGGAAGAGTCTTAGCAAGCCCAGAACTTTTGCCCAAAGTAGGGGGACAGAGAGAGAGAGAGAGAAAGAGGGAGAGAGACAGAGAAAGAGAGAGAGAGAGAGAAAAATACAAAGACAAATGTACACACATGCACACTTTGACACTAATTTTTGTTTGAAAATTAATAGCTTTACCATACACTCTTCTAGCAAATGAAAGTGGCCACTTTTTCTGTACCTCCATTTCCAAAGTTGGCATCCTTTTCTCCATCACTACAACCGAGCCTCTATACAGGTGCTCCTAAATCATCACTTGGGATGATTGGAACCATATCCTTCCTAGCCTCCCTGCCTCCAGCCCTGCCTGCCTATCTAAATCCTTACTCCCAAACATGTTCTGGACCATCGTGCACTCTGGGATGTTTATCCTGGCATGCTAGAGTTGGGGGTGCCATGGTGGCAGTGACAGACTTGTCCCAAGTTGGACAGTGGTGACTGGACTATAGTCTGAAGAGGCTTTCACTCTTTTTTTTTTTTCCTGTAAATAAAAGAGGTAGAGGGTTTGGGAGACTGAGGCAGGAGGATGACTTGAGATCAGGAGTTCAAGACCAGCCTGGCCAACATGGTGAAACTTCATCTCTACTAAAAATACAAAGAATTAGTCAGGCGTGGTGGCATGTGCCTGTAGTCCCAGCTATTTAGGAAGCTGAGGTGGGAGGATAGCTTAAGCCTAGGAGGCAGAGGTTACATTGAGCTGAGGTCATGCCACTGCACTGCCATCTGGGTGACAGAGCAAGACCCTGTCTCAAAAAAAGAGGGTGGGGAGGAAGAAGATTTTGTGTTTTCTACCAAATTGTTTTGCTATCAACCTAATTTACATTAAAAACATAAAGTTAAATTAGTTCAGCCCAAATGGTCTCCAATTACATATTTCTTTTAAAAAACAGACAATTAACATGTTCAATGATTATGTATAACTATGGTCTAGTTGAAAGAAAACATAACTTAGAGTCAGGCTAATCCTTCAAACTTTCCCCTTTCATGTGCCTGAATGCTTTGTTCCCACCTTGCCAATGGCATGTATATAACATGTGTAAAATTACAAGTTGATTTTCTTGTCTCCTCAGCTGGACTCTGAATTTCTAAAAGGTAGCCATTCCTCTTTCTTTCTTTTTTTTTTAATGTTTGATTTTTTTTATTATACTTTAAGTTCTAGGGTATATGTGCATAACGTGCAGGTTTGTTACATATGTATACTTGTGCATGTGGGTGTGCTGCACCCATCAACTCGTCAGTACCCATCAACTCGTCATTTACATCAGGTATAACTCCCAATGCAATCCCTTCCCCCTCCCCCCTCCCCGTGATAGGCCCCGGTGTGTGATGTTCCCCTTCCCGAGTCCAAGTGATCTAATTGTTCAGTTCCCACCTATGAGTGAGAACATGCGGTGTTTGGTTTTCTCTTCTTGCGATAGTTTGCTGAGAATGATGGTTTCCAGCTGCATCCATGTCCCTACAAAGGACTCAAACTCATCCTTTTTTATGGCTGCATAGTATTCCATGGTGTATATGTGCCACATTTTCTTAATCCAGTCTGTCACTGATGGACATTTGGGTTGATTCCAAGTCTTTGCTATTGTGAATAGTGCCGCAATAAACATACATGTGCATGTGTCTTTATAGCAGCATGATTTGTAATCCTTTGGGTATATACCCAGTAATGGGATGGCTGGGTCATATGGTACTTCTAGTTCTAGATCCTTGAGGAATCGCCATACTGTTTTCCATAAGAGTTGGCCTTAACAAACATCTGTTTGTGAATTAGAGCACTTTCCTGTCTAGTTAAATCCCGTAGATCCAATCACCATTTAGATAAACAATGAAATTCTTCTCTTGGAAGGGGGCAGGGAAAGGGGACAAATTGAATGAACATCTATTGAACATCTATATATCAGGCACTGTGCAAATCCTTTTCACACAGTTTCCTCCAATTCTCAAAATAATACTCAGCCGTAGATATTACTCTCATTTGACAGAAACCTGAGATCCTAAGAGGTTGAATGACTTGCCCATTGTCACTCAGCTTATAATTAGGTGTGTTTAGGTTTGGATGCAGGTCTATTCAGTTGCAAAGCCCATGCTCTTATCTCTAGAATACCTTAGCTCCTAAGGTTAGTAAAGCCTCTATGGCCAAAGCCAACTGCCTTTTATTGGGACTTACCCTATTCAATTCCTCTGAATACTGATATCATGAAATTATTTCTACTTCTTGAAAACTTTTCTTCCTGTGCTTTCTTTGGCACTATTCTGCCCTGAATTTATTCCTATGCCTCTGACCACTACTTCTCGGTTTTTTCTACCCTGCTTTCCCAGACTCTTAATTGAAGGTCTTCATATTCTCTTTGGGCAATATCATTAAATCCTACATTTTCTCCAAATATTTAGATGTGCTAGGCTACCAATATTGTATTTTCCACTCAACCCCTTTTCCCAAGGTTAGACCAAAATCATTACTGCCTCCTGAGCCTTAATACATGGATAGGATATTGTCACCTCAAAACCAACATCACCAAAGTTCAACTCACCAGCCTTACCCCCACCAAGCCAAGGTTGGGGCTTCCCCACTTTCTTCCCATCTCTAGCATGACAATTCCAGTATGTGAATTATATCTCCATAAATCCCTTATCTAAACAAAGATATAAAGATTTTCACTAATGCACTATCTTTTTATTGCAGTAAAATACAAATAAGATATAATATACCATTGTAACCTTTTTTTTTTTTTTGAGACAGAGTATCACTCTGTCACCCAGGCTGGAGTACAGTGGTGTGACCACAGCTGACTGCAGCCTTGACCTTCCAGGCTCAAGCAATTCTCCCAAATCAGCCTCTTGGAGTAGCTGGGACTATAGGTGCACACCACCACATCCAGCTAAATTTTTATTTTATTTTTTGTAGAGACAGAGTTTCACTATGCTGCCAGTGCTGGCCTATTATTATTATTGTTTAGAGACTGGGTCTTGCTCTGTCACCCAGGCTGCAATGCAGTAGCACTATCAGCTCACTGTAGCCTTGAACTCCGAGGCTCAAGCAATCTCTTTGCCTCAGCCTTCTGAGTAGCTAGGACTACAGACATGTGCCACCACACCCAGCTGATGTATGAAAAAAAATTGGTAAAGACTTGGTATGTGACCAGCCTGGTCTCAAACTCCAGGGCTCAAGCATTCCTCCCACCTTGACTTCCCAAAATGCTGGGATTACAGGCATGAGGAACCATGCCCTGCCTATTATAGCCATTTTTAAGTGTACAATTCAGTGGCATTAACTACATTCACAATATCATGCAACCATTACCACTATGTATTTCAAGAACATTGTCATCATCCCAAACAGACACTCTGAATCCATAACTCTCCACTACCTACACCCCGCCCCTTGGGCCTTCTGTACTTATGAATTTGACTACTCTAAGTACCTCACATTAGTGGAATCACACAAATTGTCCTTCTGTGTCTGGCTTGTTTCAGTGAGCATAATGTTTTCAAAGTTCATCCATGTGGTAGCATGTATCAAAATTTTACTCTTATTTATGGCTAAATAATATTCCACTTCATGTTTACATACCACATATTCACACATTTTTATCCATTCATCTGTTGATGGACACTTGAATTGTTTCTACCTTTTGGCTATTGTGAATAGTGCTTCTGTGAACATAGGTAGATAAGTATATGTTTGTGGTCCCTGCATTTAATATTTTGGGGTATAGCCCTAGGAGTAAAATTGTTGGATCATATGGTAATTCTATATTTAACTTTTTGAGGAGTTCCAAAACTGTTTTTCAGAGCATCTGCACCATTTTACGCTTTCACCAGCAATGGAAGGGGGTTCCAATTTCTCCACATCCTTGTCAACACTTTTTATTTTCAGGTTTGTGTGTGTGTGTGTGTGTTTCTTTTTCTTTCTTTCTTTTTATTTATTTATTTATTTATTTATTTATTTATTTATTTATTTATTTATTTATTTATTTATTTATTTATTTATTTGATGGAGTCTCCCTCTGTTGCCCAGGCTGGAGTACAGTGGTAACCTCTGCCTCCCAGGTTCAAGAGATTCTTCTGCCTCAGCTGCCCAAGTAGCTGGGATTACAGACGTGCACCACCACGCCTAGCTAATTTTTGTATTTTTAGTAGAGATGGGGTTTTATCATGTTGGCCAGACTGGTCTCGAATTCCTGACCTCAAATGATCTGCCTGCCTCAGCTTCCCAAAGCGTTGGGATTATAGGCGTGTGCCGCTAAACCCGGCTTGTGTGTTTGTTTTTTGATAATAGCCCTCCTAATGGGTATGAAGTGGTATTTCATTGTGGTTTTGGTTTGCATTTCCCTAATGACTAACAATATTGAACATTTGTTTTTGTGCTTATTGGTCATTTGTATATTTTCTTAGGAGAAATGTCTAGTTAAGTCCTTTGTCCATTTTTTAATTGGCTTGTTTGATTTTTTATTGTGGATTCATAAATATACTTTATATATTATGGATATTAATCCCTTATCAGATATATGGTTTGCATATATTATCTCTCATTCTATGGTTTTTCTTTTCACTTTCTTGGTAGGGCTCTTTGAAGCACAACAGATTTTAATTTTGATAAAGTCCAATTTCTTCTTTCATTACCTGTGCCTTTGGTGCCATTCCTAAGAAATAATTGACCAATACAATTATGAAGACTTTCCCTTATGTTTTCTTCTAAGTATGTTCTAGTTTTAGCTGAAGCATTATCTCTAATATTAAAAAAAAAAAGTAAAAACCTAAATGACCATCAACTGAGTCCTGGAAAATAGTTAAAATATTTAAAAGTGATGAGTAATGTAAAGTATTTGGTAATATTTTGTACTTTTTGTGGGTAGAAATCATTATTGACTAGGTAGAATAAGGTACACATCCTCAGACAACATTGACAATAAATAATTATAATAAAATAATTAAATATGATTAAATGTTTATATTAGCTGAGCACAATTCTAAGCACTTTTCATTATCTCCTTTAATCCTCACATGAGTCTAAAAAGGGAGGGGTAGTATTATTATTCCCATTTTACAGTTGAAAAAACTGAGGCATATCCATGTTCAATACCTTGGCAAAGATTACACAGCTAGGAAGTGTTAGGTCAAGATATGCATCCAACCAATCTGGGTTTCAGAGCCCACACTCCAATAAAACATTATCCTGTATTGTCTCAGATGTGGGTCAGAAAACTACTTAGGAATGCAGGTATTATGAGGTAGAAAAGACTAATTTTTGCTTTCTTGCAACTAGAAGAAACAGGGCAGAACTGAGAGGAGAAGGTAAAAGGAAACTTGCCTGATATCATGTGAAGAAAGATTTAAGTTGAGGGTAAAAGAAGACACATTGAGTTTCTACAGGCATGCTATTTCTCCCACTGACCAGGCCTCAATAAAACACGTGTTCAAATTAATTGATGCTGCATATACTAGGTCACCCATGGACACCACATGATGGTCCAGGGCTCAGGACTAAAAGTTAATTAATCCCTAATAGCTTTGGGGAAGTAACATAGGTTACTAAGTTACTGTGGCAACCTGAAAGTGTGATTGTTTTCTCTACTCCTTGGCACTCTCATGCCCTACTCACCACTTGCTGAACAAATCAAGAGCTTTGATTCCTTTGTGCCTTTACTTAGGCTGTGCATTCTCCCTGGAATGCTTGTCACTAGCCCTACCCTTTTGTATAGTTGGAAAACACATACTAAAATATCCCCTGAAACATCCCATTCACATGCCATCGTTCATGATAGCTTATAAATTAATGAGTTCCATCACTGTTCTCTAAAACTTGTTATTTCATCATATATCTGTATACCATTCCTACCCTTCATTAGACTGTCAGCACTTTGAGAGAACATGCTGTGCTGTGTCTGACTCGTCTCTGTAACCCTTGTACATAGGATAGTGCCAAGAGGGGAAAGGCAAGAGCAAATATTAAATTTCCATCACTGTCATTGTCGTGGTATCACTATCCGAAAGGCCCAATTTGAACTTGTCTAGTCATGGGACTGAGGTAAAGCATCTATAGGTTAACAGTTTCATGAAAGCATGACCTTCAGAATCAGATAGATGTGGGTTTAAATCCCAACTTTACCACTTACTGGCTATGTGACCTTGATACGTCATATTACCTCTCTGAGTTTCGTTTTTCTCATCTATAAAACAGAAATAATAATTGCCCTTCTTTCACGAGTTTTTTTTTTTTATTATACTTTAAGTTCTAGGGTACATGTGCATAGTGTGCAGGTTTGTTACATATGTATACTTGTGCCATGTTGGTGTGCTGCACCCATCAACT
>NW_012115866.1:2970022-2970348 GCF_000951035.1 Colobus angolensis palliatus | reverse complement strand
CTGGCTGCCCTTAAGATTTTTTCCTTCATTTCAACTTTGGTGAATCTGGCAATTATGTGTCTTGGAGTTGCTCTTCTCGAGGAGTATCTTTGTGTCTTTCTCTGTATTTCCTGAATTTGAATGTTGGCCTGACCTTCTATGTTGGGGAAGTTGTCCTGGATGATATCCTGAAAAGTGCTTTCCAACTTGGTTCCATTTTCCCCCTCACTTTCAGGCACCCCAATCAGACGGAGATTTGGTCTTTTTACATAATCCCATACTTCTTGCAGGCTTTGTTCATTTCTTTTTCTTCTTTTTTCTTTTGGTTTCTCTTCTCGCTTCATTTC
>NW_012115866.1:2947589-2969437 GCF_000951035.1 Colobus angolensis palliatus | reverse complement strand
TGATCCTCAATCGCTGATACTCTTTCTTCCAGTTGATCGAGTCGGTTACTGAAGCTTGTGCATTTGTCACGTATTTCTCATATCATGGTTTTCATCTCTGGCATTTCATTTATGACCTTCTCTGCATTAATTATTCTAGCTATCAATTCTTCCACTCTTTTTTCAAGATTTTTAGTTTCTTTTCGCTGGGTACGTCATTCCTCCTTTAGCTCTGAGAAGTTTGATGGACTGAAGTCTTCTTCTCTCATCTCGTCAAAGTCATTCTCTGATCAGCTTTGATCCGTTGCTGGCGATGGGCTGCGCTCCTTTGCAGGGGGAGATGCGCTCTTATTTTTTGAATTCCCAGCTTTTCTGCCCTGCTTTTTCCCCATCTTTGTGGTTTTATCTGTCTCTGGTCTTTGATGATGGTGGCATAATGATGGGGTTTTGGTATAGGTGTCCTTCCTGTTTGATAGTTTTCCTTCTAAGAGTCAGGACCCTCAGCTGTAGGTCTGTTGGAGATTGCTTGAGGTCCACTCCAGACCCTGTTTGCCTGGGTATCAGCAGCAGAGGTTGCAGAAGATAGAATATTGCTGAACAGCGAGTGTACCTGTCTGATTCTTACTTTGGAAGCTTCCTCTCAGGGGTGTACTCCACCCTGTGAGCTGTGGGGTGTCAGACTGCCTCTAGTGTGGGATGTCTGCCAGTTAGGCTACTCAGGGGTCAGGGACCCACTTGAGCAGGCAGTCTGTCCCTTCTCAGATCTCAACCTCCGTGTTGGGAGATACACTGCTCTCTTCAAAGCTGTCAGACAGAGTCGTTTGCGTCTACACAATTTGCTGCTGCTTTTTTTATTGTTGTTATTTAGCTGTGCCCTGTCCCCAGAGGTGGAGTCTACAGAGACAGGCAGGTTTCCTTGAGCTGCTGTGAGCTCCACCCAGTTGGAGCTTCCCAGCGGCTTTGTTTACCTACTTAAGCCTCAGCAATGGCGGGCACCCTTCCCCCAGCCTCGCTGCTGCCTTGCGGTTATGTCGCAGACTGCTGTGTTAGCAATGAGGGAGGCTCCGAGGTCGTGGGACCCTCCCGGCCAGGTGTGGGATATATTCTCCTGGTGTGCCTGTTTGCTTAAAGCGAAGTGTTGGGGTGGGAGTTACACGATTTTCCAGGTGTTGTGTGTCTCAGTTCCCCTGGCTAGGAAAAGGGATTCCCTTCCCCCTTGCACTTCCCAGGTGAAGCGATGCCTCGCCCTGCTTCAGCTCTCACTTGTCGGGCTGCAGCAGCTGACCAGCACTGATTGTCCGGCACTCCCTAGTGAGATGACCCCAGTACCTCAGTTGAAAATGCAGAAATCACCGGTCTTCTGTGTCGCTCGCGCTGGCAGTTGGAGACTGGAGCTCTTCCTATTCGGCCATCTTGCTCCAACCCCCCCTTTCACGAGTTTTTATAAGGATTAAATGTAATCATGCATGCAGAGCACAGTGTATTTTATAGACACTTAAATAGTAGCTCTTATTATTAGGGGATTGTACCTGTGGGTGCAAGTGGAGACCTGTGTCTGCTTAGGCCCAGCTATTTGTCTATTATCACTCATTTTCTCAGCAACTCCACAGCAGAAATGTCTATCAAGCCATTGCTGGGACCTTGAACAGTCCCACAGATGTCAAAGGAGCCAGAGTATAAATTTCTGCTATGGACGCAAGAAAAACCTCTGTGGAGATAGTAGCCCATTGCTTAGGAAAAGAAGCACTTAGTCCCCAATTCCTGAGAGGACTCTAATAAAGCTGTTACATTTGTCATCACATCAACAAAATCTTAGTGTGGAGGTATGAGTCTGAGGGACCAAAGTGAGCCTAAGATGGAAAAGATGACTCTTTCCTTCCCCCATAGCCTGGCTTCTGGCCTTAGCTCTATCACAAACTGGACAAGTTATCTCCCCTATTTTGACTTGTTTCCCCAACTGTGTAACAACGCTATTGGATAAAATGTTCTGTCCTGGCCTACCTGCTCTGACACTTGAATTCCTCTTTTTCCTCCTTTCCTACATGCCTCTCTGCCCTTGGCTAATTCTTATGTCCCAAGCACCAAGGTGGAATCTACTGACTGAAAGGATAGAAAAGATGTACTATCTACAACAGGAGGTGGCCACATCTCAAAGTAGAGCAGCAAGACCCTGGCTTTTGACTGTCCAAGTTACAACATGTATGCCCATACATGCATGCCCAGGGTGATGGGGCATGCTATCTCCTAAATGAAGAGGGCAGACAGAAGAACACAAAGAGAGGAGACTCTCCCAAGGGTGGTGGTATTTTTAGCAACCACTATGTGACTGACAAGTAGCCAAGTCTGGGCTACGATTTTGGTCTATCTAACCCAGTCCACATCATCCCATGAAAGAAAAGGAGAAACTAAGGGAGACAGCGACCTTGGCCTCCAGAACTGCCGCTCTCCCTCTATTTCCATCTGATATCCAGAGGCTGACTGATGTGAAAGGCTGCCCCATTAACTCACAAAGATTTAACAAAAGCCTCAGGTCCCATGGGCTAGAAGAAACTTGTCAAAGGAGTAAATGGAATTAACATTTGTTGAACCTTTGCAGTTGTCACGTAAGCACATGGTAACCTTAGAATAACTCAAGAAAAGTAGGGTGGAAAATGCCTGCCCAGGTGTAAAAACACAGTGGGGATTTATGTTTTAGAAGCTATGAATATTTTTATTTTCTTAAGAGATCACTGTCAAGAAAATAGATGTCTAAGTGTGATTCCTCTTCTAGCAGAGACAGGAACTAGAACTAAGTGTTTACATAGAACAAAATAGTAGGAATGGGCTATAGTGGATCCAGCTAAGCATCAAGGAGAGAGGTAAGTGGCCAAGATACAGGCCAGTAAAAAGAAAGAGGAGAGCTACATTTCAGAATTAAAGTGACAGAAAGAGAGTTAAGTGGTAGTGAAAGGTATTAAGCAAGAAGATAGGGCATAGAAGGTATATGAGGGTTTAGAGAGAAGTTGGAAGCTTGAAGAAGGAAGTGAGCCACAGCTAAAAGATAGGGAACTGGCAGAGAATGAGGGGATAAGTGAGGAAAGGAAAGAGTTTGAGGGTTATAAAAGAGGGCCAGAAGGAGGTTGCTGGGGCCAGCGGAAAAGGATTTCACCTACAAAACTAATGCCTTCCCAATGGGAAAGAAAACAAGCAAATGTAGATACAAAGGAAAGAGTGTCTTAGAAGGTGGTCAAAAATAAATAAGGGATTGGGAACTCAATGATTGGGTAGGGGCTTAGAGTGAGGGAGTTTCTAAGAGAGGTGACCAGGGCTGTATGAAGGATAAGAAGTACTGTCATAAGATGATGTTAATTGAGAGATAAAGCTAATTAAGCCAGGAAAGCATGTGAGGGGTAGGGATAGGAAATAAGGAAAAGAGAGGGGGTCTTAGTGAGCAAATGTGAGTAATCAGGGGATTAGGATAAGTGATAGAATGATCATCGATCATCACGCATATGGGGGCTAAGAGAAGGGACAGAACATTCAGGATGAGGTGCAGTTGACTGTGGAAAAAGTAGCTCAAGGAGAAAAAGAGGGCTCAGGAGAGGGGGATTTAGTAAGGAAAATTGAGTTAAAAAGAAGGAAGATTCACTAGGGAAATGGGAGCTCTGTGAGTGACTACGGTTAAGTGAGAAGGGGCCTCAAAGAGAGGTGAGGCTTCAACAATCATCAGTAAGGAGAAGGGAATTCACTGAGAAAGGAGTTCAGTGACTGAGGTATTGGCTCTGTAAATTTGAAAGTATATGTGAGATGGAACTGTAGTTTGGACTGCATGTTGAAGACCCATTTCTCTCTGATCCTCTTTGTTAAGACAAATATAAACCTTGGAAATAATACAGGAGGCAACCAGAGGATAACTATGAAAGGTAGTAAGAGAAAAGCAGTCTGGTTAGGGACATCAGGACTAAAGGAGTAACTCAGAAGCAGGACATCTTATGACCCCCTCCCATCCAACAGAGGAAGGCAGCCCAAACCCAGCATTTCACAACCTCTATTCTAGTAACTGAAGACAGCCTAGGTAGATTCATCCCTCCCCTGATTGAAGGGAAGTTCCACCAAAAAGGTAAACTCAACAGAATGAACAAGGAGGATACATTCAGATCTCCACTGACAAAAAGCAGCCAGATCAAGCACTCCTTTCCTGGGGCTGACACTACCTACTGCCCCAAGAGATATAGGGGCAGGCAGGCAGAACCACAAAACCAACGAAAGAGCCTCAGCTACAGTAAGCATCCTATTCATGAAGTCTCTATGTATCCACATGTCTGAGAGTGCCCTTTCCCTGCTAGAGAAACCAGGACAGCTGGAGGTCACCAGTGAAGAGATCTAGCTACATGCACTGAGCTAGAGAAGCTTCTTTGTTTCCATGGGTCTCAGAATCCAGTCCCCACCAGTCATACTGGGCTCCCAAGGTACACCAGCAAGGGGATCTACCAGAACAAGAAACCCAATCCAGAAAGTTTCTTTGTCTCAATAGCACTAGATGGTTTAAGCAGACCATAAGAGCACCACAAAAGGCTCTAAAAATTAAATTATCATTGGAATCACAGCCTACAAAAATAGGTGAGGACCTGTGTGCTAGAGTTAAACATGGTGACAGCCTATTAAAAGGAAATATGTAAGAAAATATTTAAATAAGATCCAGAATTGTCACACATGATAGCCAATATGTCCAGGATACACTGAAAATCACCCATCATACCAAGATCCAAGAAAATACGACCTAAATTAGAAATGACAACCAACAGATGCCAACGTCAAGATGAATAAGATGTTGGAATTATCTAGCAATGGTTTTAATGCAACTGCCATTAAAATGCTTCAACAAACAATTACAAATTCTTTTGAATTTATGTTTTGAATTTTTATCTTTTAAGTATATAAAAATATAAGAAAAGAAGTGGAAGTTGTAAATAACAAATGAAAATTATAGACTAAAAATGTACAGTAGCTGAACTGAAAAAAATTCTGGATGGGCTTAGTAGTAGAGAGATGACAGAGGACAGAATTAGTGAACATGGAGACTGACTAACACAATTTATGCGATCTAGACAGAAGTGAGAAAATAGAATTGAAAAAATGAACAGAGACTCAGGATCCTGTGAGACTATAACAAAAGATTCCCACATTCATATCATCAGACTGGCAGAAGGAGATGCAAAAGAAAGTAGAACTGAAAGTGTATTGGAAGCAATAATGGCTAAAAATTTCCCAAATGTGGGAAAAGACAAACCTACAGATTCAAAAACTTGAATGAACTTCAAACAGAATATATCCAAAGAAATCCATAGCAAGACACATTATGACTAAACTTATGAACACTAAAGACAAAGAAAACTAAAGATGAGTAAAGAGATGAATTAGTAGTAAACAATACCCACAAAGAAATGCCTGAGCACAGATTGCTTCACTGGTAAATTATATCAAGTATTTAAAAAAAGAATTATTAACAATACTTCATAAATTATTTCAAAATATAGAAGAGGAGAACACACTTCCCAACTCCATGATGCCAGTATTGACTACCCTCAAACCAAAACCAGACAGAGAACAAAGAAAGAGGAATGGGGAGGGAGGGAGAAATGGAGGAAAGAAAGGAAGAAAGAAAAGTAAACTACAAACTTGCATCACTCATGAACATAGAATCACAAACTCCCCAAATATTAGCAGCTCAAAACCAGAAATGTATAAAAATTCATATATTATGAGCAAATCAAATTTATTGCTGGAAACAAGAATGGTTCAATATCAATCAATGTAATTCCCCATATCAGGAAGCTAAACGAGAAAAATCATATGATCATATCAATTTATGCAGAAAAAGTATTTGACAAAAATCAAACAAGAATTCATGATAAAAACCTGTCAACTCAAGCAAGGAATACAGGATAATTACTTTAACTTGATAAAGAACATCCACAAAATCCCTACCTTAACATCATATGTAATAGTGAAAGACTAATATGTTTCATCTAAGATGGAGAGCAAGACAAGTATGTCTACTCTCATCACTACTATTCAACATAGTACTAACAGTTCCAGCCACTGCAATAAGGAAAAGATAAGAAATAAAAGGCATGTGAATTGGAAAATAAGAGATACAAATGTCCTTGTTTAATCTAAGCTAATTAAGACAAGAAATAGAAATAAAAAGCATACAGATTGGAGAGGAAGAAATAAAACTTTGTTCACAGAAGACATAATCATTCACATAGAAATCTAAAATCACAAAACATTTTCCTGGAACTAATAAGTGATTATAGCAGGGTTGCAGGATTCAAGATTAGTACACAAAAGTCAACTTCTTTCTTACATATCATCAATAAAATTGTGTAATTCGAAATTCAAAATACAATGCCATTTACATTAGCACCATTCCAAATGCAACACTTAGGTATAAATCCAACAAAATATGTACAATATTTGTATGAGAAAAAGCACAAAACTCTGATGAAAAAATAAAATAACTAAATAAATGGAGACATATTCCATGTTCATAAATACGAATATTCAATATTGTTACGATGTCAGTTCTTCCCAACTTGATCTACAGATTCAACGGAATCCCAATAAAAATCCCAGCAATTTGTGGATATCAACAAAGTGATTCTAAAATTCATATGAAAAAGCCAAAGACTTGGAATAGTCAATTCAATATTGAAAGAGAAGAGCAAAATCAGAGGACTGACACTATCAGACTTTAAGCCATACTATAAGGCTACAGTAGTGAAAACATTGTGGTACCGAAAACAAAACAAAACAAAACAAAAAAACAGACAAATAGAACAATGGAACAGAATAGAACATCCAGAAATAGATAAACAAAATATAGTCAACTGAACTTTGACAAGGGAGCAAAAACAATAGAATAGAGAAGAGATACTCCTTTCAAAAAGTGGTGCTGGAACAACTAGACATCAACATGACAAAAAATGAATCTACACACAAACCTCATGCCCTTAACAATTAACTCAAAATGGATGAACTTAATACAGATGTAAATGTAAAACATAACATGATACAAATCCTAGAAGATAACATAGAAGAAAAATCTAGATCATCGTGGATTTGGTGATTTTTTTTTTTTTTTTTGACAGAGTCTAGCTCTGTCACCCAGGGTGGAGTGCAGTGGTGTGATCTCAGCTCACAGTAAGCTCCGCCTCCTGGGTTCACGCCATTCTGCTGTCTCAGCCTCCCGAGTAGCTGGGACTACAGGCGCCCTCCACCATGCCCAGCTAATATTTTTGTATTTTTTTTAGTAGAGACAGGGTTTCACCACATTAGCCAGGATGGTCTCAATCTCCTGACCTCGTGATCCGCGCACCTTGGCCTCCCAAAATGCTGGGATCACAGGCGTGAGCCACCGCGCCCGGCAGGCCATTGCTTTTCAGTTGCGATACTAAAGGCACTGTCCATGAAAGAAAAACGTGATAATCTGGGATTCATTAAAATCAAAATTTCCTGTTCTGCAAATGACATTGTCAAGAGTATAAAAAGAGAAGGCAAAAGATGGAGAGAAAATATTTGCAAAACATATTATATAAAAGACTGTTATCAAAAATATGCAAATAACTCTTAAAACTCAGTAAGAATGCAAACAACCAGATTAAAAAATGACCTAAAAATCTTAACAGACACTTCATTTAAAAAGATATAAAAGGTTCCGGACTTACGATAGTTCAATCTATGATTTTTCTACTTCATGAGGGTGTACAAGTGATATATATTCAGTAGACACTGTACTTTGAGTACCTATACAACCAATTTATTTTTCACTTTCAGTACAGTATTCAACAAATTGCATGAGATACTCAACATTTTATTATAAATTAGGCTTTGTGTTAGATGTGTTAGACGATTTTATCCAATTGAAGGCTAATATAAGTGTTCTGAGTATGTTTAAGGTAGAACAGGCTAATCTATGATGTTTAGTCGGTTAGGTGTGTAAATGCATTTTATATTTATGATAGTTTTAACTTATAATGGGTTTATCAGGACATAACCCCATTGTAAGTCAAGAAGCATCTGTGCAGATGAAAAATAAACATGTAAAAAGATGCTTCACATTATATGTCATAAGGGAAATGTAAGTTAAAATAATAATGAAGTACCATAACATATCTTTTGGAATGGCCAAAATTCAAATGCTGAAAACACCAAATGTTGGTGAACAGGTAAAGCAGCAGAAATTGCTGGTTGAAATGCAAAATGGTACAGTCACTTTGGAAGACAGTTTGGTGGTGTCTTACAAAACTAGACTCTTACCATATGATCTAGCAATTAGAATCCTTGGTGTTTGCCCAAAAGAGTTGAAAACTTATGTCCACATAAAAACCTGTACATAAATGTTTACTTCAGCTTTATTTATAATTGTTAAAGCACAGAAGCAACCAAGAGGTCCTTCAATGGGTGAATGGATAAACAACCTGTGATACACTCATGCAATGGAGTTTTATTCAGTGATAAAAAGAAGTAAGCTATCAAGCCATGAAAACCCAAGCAGGAAACATAAATGCATATTAGTAAGTGAAATCCAATATGAAAAGGCTACATACGCTGTGATTCCAACTATATGACATCTGGAAAAGGCCAATCTATGAAGAGAGTAAATCAGTAGTTGCCAGCGGTTAGTGGGGAGGGAGCCATGAATAGGCAGGGCACAGAGAATTTTAATGGCAATTAAAATAATTGGTGACACTATAATGGTAGATACCTGCCATTAAATATTTGTCCAAACTTATAGAATATACACCACCAAGAGTGAACCCTAATGTAAACTACGGACTTTGGGTGATAAGGATGTATCAATGTAGGTTCATCAATTTTAACAAATGTACCACCCTGGGGGAGTTGTATATGCATGGTGGTGAGAGGCAAGGAATATATGAGAAAGCTCTGTACCTTCTGCTCAATTTTATTGTGAACCTAAAACTGCTATAAAAATAAATCCTATTAAAAATATCTATAGGGGAGGGGCTTCAAGATGGCTGACTATAGAAGTCTGGTATTTACCTCCTCCACAAAGAAGAACCAAAATAGCAAGTAGATAATCATACTTTGAATAGATCATCTAAAAGGAAACACTGGAATTTTCAGGAGAAGTGACAGGAAGCATCTAAGGCAAGGGAGGTGAGGCAAGTGAGTGAGGCAGCCTTCTCAGCCAGGATTGTTTGGGAGCCCAGTGAGACTTCCCGATGCAAAGAAAAGGTAAGTGAGACACCTTCAGCAATCCACATTCCCACTGAAGACTCCTGCAATCCTAGCCACAGGAGAGTCCCTCGATCCTTGTGGACCCCGACACTAACATAGGGAGATGCATGGAAATCATTTGACAACATTTCTCCAGAGACAAATAGCTCATGCTGAGTCCCATACTCCACAATTCCTAAGCATTTACACCATAGAACCATTTTGAGAGCCCAACCCCCACCAGACTGCATCCCGTTCTGAGCCCCAACAGCTCTCACATCTCCACATCCCTGGAGCCCCATTAATTTCCACTATCCACAGTCACTGACACTGCTGGCTGCTGCCACCAAGGTAGGAGCCTTTGGCAGTGACCATGCTACCCTCAGCAGCAGGGCTGCTGCACATTTTCACATGCCCTGGGTACAGATTTCCCTAGCCTGTAGCCACCACCACTGCTGGCTGCTGCCACCAGGGCAGAAGTGTGAGCCATTGTTGGCAATCCTACCATCCCCAGCAGGACCTCTGTTCATTTACAATCACCCCAAGGATAGGCTACCCCAGGTGCAGATGCCACCTGAAACCAAAGTATGTGCTCCCCAGCCACCTGCCAATGGCTGCTGCCACTGAAAGAAACCTGACCCTTCTCAGCAGAAGGGCTATAACAAAGCCACTGCTGCCCCTACCTGAGCGTTCTGCTGGAGGCCTAGGTATTATTCTACTCCTGCCTACCATAGCCAGTGCCTACATGCACTGAGAAGGAAGCTGAGGGCACATCCACCTGTACTGACTTTGCCCTCAGTGCCCAAGTACACCATCTGGGGACCTAGAGAATGCCCCGCTCCATTCACCACCATTAGCACCTGAGCATTCCTACCAGGGGCCTGAGGACAGGTTCATCCAAACTGCCACCATGACCATAGTTGGCACCCACTCACATGTGTCACCTGTGAGCCTGGGGATTGGTGTACACAGCCAAATGCAGCCACTGCCAACACCAGTGTGAACCACTTAAGAGTGAGCGGGTTGTGTATCATGGCTACTGCCTTTGTCTAGACCACACCCACTGCCAAGGGGCCCAAGAATGTGCCCAGCAGTCCATCCCACCACTGCCACTGCTGGCATCTGATAAAGCTGTCCAGAGGGCCAAGAATCAGCCTGCCTGGACCCACTTCTGCCAGTGGAAGGATATGCCATCATGGAACCCCAAAACAAGCATGCTAAGCCTACCACTGCCACCACTGGGGCCAGAGAACCTGCCCACTTGTTGTCCCTGTGTCCAACAAAACATCAGCAAAGCCTGTACCCCAAGCTACTGAGGAAATCACAGACAACACTAACACTGTTTACACCCAAATAAATTATACAAATGGCATACTGTATGCACCCATGATCAAAGCCAAAGTGCTCAACCAATGCCATAGATGTATCTTCAGGGAAAAGTCCTCCCTTACAGAAACAAAGCAAAAAAAAAGAAAAAAAATTAAAAGAAGTGACTGTTACACCAGATGCACAGATATCAATGTAAGTACCTAAGAAATATAAAAAAGGAAGAAAATATAACATCTCCAAAAGAACACAGTTTTCAAAAATTTAATACAACATGATCAAGTGGAATTTATCCCAGGGATGCAAGGATGAGATGTAAGCAAATCAAAAAACATGATCCATCACATCGACAGAAAGAATGATAGAAACCATGTAGTCATCTCAATAGATACAGGAAAAGCATTTGATAAAATTCAAATCCCTTTATGAAAAAGACTAAAAAAACTAGGCATAGAAGGAACATACCTCAACATAATAAAGGTCATAAATTATAAACCCACAGTCAACATCACACTGAATGGAGAAAAGCTGAAAGCCTTTTCCACTAACAACTGGAAAAAGACAACAATGCCCGTTTTTACAACTCATTCAGTATAATACTGGAAATCCTATTCAGAGCAATTAGGGAAATAAATAAATAAAAGGCATTCAAATAAGAAAAGCGGAAGTCAAACTGTACCTCTTTGCAGATAACATGATTTTGTATCTAGAAAATCCTAAAGTCCCCACCAGAAAACTCTTAAATCAGATAAATAAGTTCAGGAAAGTTTCAGGATAAAAAATTAATTTACAAAAAGCAGTAGCATTTCTATACACCAATAATGAACTAGCTTAGAATGAAACCGAGAAGACAATCCCATTTACAATAACTACAAGAAAAATATCAAGGAATACATTTAACCAAGGAAGTGGAAGACATCTACAAGGAAAACTACAAAACACTGATGAACTAAATTGAAGAAGACACAAAAAATATGGAAACAATGCTCACGAATTAAAAAAAAAAAAAAAAAAAAAAGGCCGGGCTCAGTGGCTCACACCTGTAATCTCAGCACTTTAGGAGGCCAAGGTAGGTGGATCACGAGGTCAAGAGATTGAGACCATCCTGGCCAACATGGTGAAATCCCATCTCTATTAAAAATACAAAAAATTAGCTGCACTTGGTGGTGTGTTTCTGTAGTCCCAGCTACTTGGGAGGCTGAGGCAGAAGAACTGCTTGAACCTGGGAGGTGGAGGTTGCAGTGAACCGAGGTCGCACCACAGCACTCCAGCCTGGTGACAGAGCAAGGCTCCATCTCAAAAAAAAAAAAAAAAAAAAATTGTCTAAATGACCATACTACCCAAAGCTATCTACCCAAACCCTATCAAAATACCAATGTGACTTTTCACAGAAAGAAAAGAAGCAATTCCAAAATGCATATGAAAACAACAAATAACTTAAATAAAAAAGAAATCCTAAGCAAAAAGCAAAAAGTTGAAGGACTCACAGCACCTGATTTAAAAATATATTACAAGGCAACGGTAACCAAATAGCATTGGTATAAAAACAGACACATAGACCAACAGATCAGAATAAAGAACCCAGAAATAAATTCACACATTTACAGCCAACTGATTTTTTCAAAGGTGCAAAGAATATAGACTGGGGAAAGGACATTCTTTTCAATGAATAGTTCAGGAAAAATGTGAAATCCATATGCAGAATTATGATACTGGATCCCTATCTCTCACCATATACAAAAATTACCCCAAGATAAATTGAAGACTTAAATATAAGACCTAAAACTGTAAAACTACTGACAGTACATAGAGGAACCATTCCAGGACATTGGTCTAGGAAAATATTTTCTGGGTAAGACATCAAAAGCACAGGCAACAAAATTAGAAATAGTCAAATGGAACTATGTTAAACTACAAACTTTTGCACAGCAAAGGATACAGTCAACAGAGTGAATATACAAACTCTGGAACAGAAGAAAACATTTGCAAACTATTCATTTAATAAGGGACTAAATATTCACAGTATACAAGCAACTGGGGTAGAGGAGCTAAGATGGTCAACTTGATGCAGCCAGGAAGAGCATCTCCCACTGAGAAACCAGACCATCAAGAAGACTGGAGCACTCTGAGCAGATATTTGGAAGGAAGACTTTGTCAGTAGTTGCAGTTAGGACCCGGACCCTGGGATTAAAGAGGAAGAAGCTGGAAACCCTGAACAGGGCTGCCAAACACCAAGACTTGTTCCTGGCCCCCAGAGATTCCTCAGGAAAGAGTGAGTTAACTAGGCAAAGGGTGGCCCACTCTCACCATGGACTTCCTGAATCCTAGGTGCAGGAGACTCCATGACCCTCACACATATTTGAATTGATGGGAGAGCTACTTGGAGAGGTGACAGGGACAGCACTCTAACCTGTGTGGCATGGAAATGGCTTCAGGGGAACATGAACAGGGATGCCCATCCTCTAAGGCTCACCATGCTCCTCTAGGTGGATGTGGCCTTTGTTGACTGTCAGACCTGCACAGAGCAGGACAGTCTTGCCCGTGGGACAGGGCCAGTCTGATCTGAGCACTGCCTTGTCTGCTGGGCACTCTTGGGGTTTCTGTCTGGCTGTGCCCACTTGCAGTGCAGCCTCAAATGACAACCCGTGCTCCTTTAGTGACAGACCACACCTGACCATCGGGTGCTACAGCAGGATGGCACTCCTCTTTTGATGTGCACCCACCCACTCATAGGCTCCTCCCACCACACACTGCCTCCAGTGCATTTCCTGGATAAACTCACCCACAGTGCTCCTCCATGGCGTTGCCAACACACACTTGCCCACAGCCACCCAATTGCTTTGCAAAAGCATGCGTACAAGAGGATCTCACTGTCCTGCACCTGGTGGCACATGTGTGCAGACATTGCCACCACATCTCTTCTGGTATGCACAAGCTGCTGCCCTGTTCCTGCTGACAGGCGCAGCATACTGTAGCCACTGTCACATACACATGTGTGGATATTGCAACCCTGCATCCACGAGGATGCTGCCCTTATCCCCACCAACATACACAGAAAATCCTGCCACACCCCTGCCGGCATCACAAACCTGCTGATGTGCCTGCATCCTGCCATGTGCTGCCACTGGGGACACACATGAGTGAGCATGGACCCTGCTGCCACCTCCTTAATGATGTGATTTAGTTGGTACCCCGCACATCAGAGTGTTGTTGCCAGTGGAACAGGAACACCTTGGCCCTTCCAGTATAGCAGGTGCTTAATTTTGAGGGGCAAGATAACAAAGCTGTGGGCCTGGTACCAGCACTCCAGGGTTAGAGCATGCAACCTAGGACTGTAGATCTGAGCCTAGGCCCACTGAAATCTTTCAGAAAAGAAGACAGTAGACAGAAGCCACCATATACCACAGCCAAAGCCTCAAGGACATCAAAGAATATAAAAGCCAAAAGCCCCTTCCAAAGGACAGCAAATTCAAACATTAAAGGGACATCAACCCACACAGATTAGAAAGAACCAGTGCAAAAACTCTGGAAATTCAAAACTCCGGAGTATCTTCTCATCTCCAAATGACCACACTAGCTCCCCAGCAATGGCTCTTAACCAGGCTGAAAGAGCTGAAATGAAAAACGTAGAATACAGAATCTGGATAGGAATGAAAATCATCAAGATTAAAGAGAAATTTGAAACCCAATCTAAACAGTCTAAGGCATCCGAGAAATCAATTCAAGACCTGAAATATGAAATAGCCATTTTAAGAAAGAACCAAAGTGAACTAAAAGAGCTGAAAAACACACTGCAAGAATGTCATAACACAGTTGCAAGAATTAACAGCAGGATAGGCCAGGCTGAGGAAAGAATCTCAGAACACAAAGACTAGTTCTTCAAATCAACTCAATAGAACAAAAATGAAGAAAAAGAATTTTAGAAGAATAAACAAAACCTCCAAGAAATATGGAATTATGTAAAGAAATAAAACCTATGACTCATTGGCATCCCTGGAAAAGTGGAAGAAAGAGCAAGCAACTTGGAAAATATGTTTGACAATATTGTCAAAAAAAAATTCCCTAACTTTTCTAGAGAGGTCAACATTCAAATTCAGGAAATGAAGAGAATCCCTGTGAGACACTACAGAAGATTACCATCCCCAAGACACATTGTCATCAAATTATCCAAGAACAATCTGAAAGAAAAAATATTAAAGGCAGCTAGAAATAAGGAGCAGGTCGCCTGCAAAGGGAACCTCATCAGCCAAACAGCAGACCCTTCAGCAGAAACCCTATAAGACAGAAAAGATTGGAGACCTATATTCAGCATTCTTGAGAAAAAGAAATTCCAATCAATAATTTAATATTCAGTCAAACTAGCTTCATAAGTGAGGGAGAAATTTGTTCGTCATTTTCAGACAAACAAATCCTATGGGAAGAAAATTTGTTACTACCACATCTACCTTGCAAGAAGTCCTTAAGTGAGTGCTAAACATGGAAATGAAAGACCTGTACTGGTTAGCACAAAAATACATGTAAGTACATAAACAATTGACACTATAAAGCAACTACAAAATCAAATCTGCATAATGACCAGCTAATATCACAATGACAGAATTAAATTCTCACATATTAATATTAAACTTCAATGTAAATGGACTAAATGCTCCACTTAATAGGCAATGAGTGGCAAGCTGAATAAAGAAGCAAGTCTCAATGGTATGTTGTCTTCAAATGACCCATCTCAAATGCAAAGACATCCACAGTCTCAACGTAAATGGATGGAGAAAAATCTTCCAAGTAAATGAAAACCAAAGCAACACAATAAAGCAGGAGTTGCTGTTTTAATTTCAGACAAAACAGATGTTGAAAAAACGATGATCCAATAAGACAAAGAACAGCATTACATAATTATATAGGGTATAATTCAACAAGAAGACTTAACTATCCTAAGTATATATGTGCCCAAATCTGGAGCACCCAGATTCATAAAACAAGTCCTTAGAGACCTACGAATAGACTTAGATAAGCATCCAATAATAGTGGAAGTCTTCAACAACTGGCAGTACTAGATAGATTATTGAGACAGAAAACTTACAAAGATATTTAGAACCTGAACTCAACACTTTACCAAATGGATATAACAGACATCTACAGAACACTCAACACAATAATGAAATATACAATTTTCTCATCTGCACATGCCACATGTACTAGAATTGACCACATAATTGGCCATAAAACAATTCTCAACCAATCATAAAATCTGAAATCATATCAACTAAACTCTCAAACTGCAGTGCAATAAAAATATATATCAGTACTAAGATGATATCTCAAATCCACACAGTTACATACAAATTTAAAAACCTGCTCCTGAATGACTTTTGTGTAAAACATGAAATTAAGGCAAAAATCAAGACATTTTTTAAAACGAATGAAGATAAAGATAAGACATATTAGAATGTCTGAGATACCGCTAAAGCAGAACTAAGAGGAAAGTTTATAGTGCTAAATACATCGAAAAGTTAGAAAGATCTTAAATTAACAAGCTAGCATCACACCTACAGGAACTACACACACACACACACATGCACACACACACACACACACAAAAAAAACAAAAGCCAACCAACCTCAAAGTTAGCAGAAGTTGAGAAATAACTAAAATTAGAATTGAACAGATTGAAATTGAGATGTGAAAAAACGTACAAAAGACCAACAAAACCAAAAGTTGGTTATTTGAATAAATAAATAAGATTGATAGATGGGTAACTAGACTAATAAAGAAAAGAAAAAGATCCCAAAAAGTTATCAGAAGTGACCAAGGGAACATTACCACTGACCCCATAAAAATATAAAAAAACCTCAGAGACTATTGCAAATGTATCTATACAAACAAACTAGAAAAATTAGGAAAAATGGATGAATTTCTAGAAATATAAAACCTTCCAAGATTGAACCAAGAAGAAATTGAAATCTTGAGCAGACTAATAATGAGTTCCAAAACTGAATCAGTAATAAAATGCCTAATAATCAGAAAATGTGCTGGAGCAGATTTGGATTTACAGGCAAATTCTAACAGACACACACAGAGCTGGCACAAATCCTACTGAAACTATTTATCAAAATTGAGAGAAAGGAACTCTTCCCCAATTCATTCTATGAGGCCAGCATCTTTCTTGATACCAAAACCTGGTGAAGACACTACAAAAAAAAGAAACCTCAGTCCAATATCTCTGATGAACATCGATGCCAAAATCCTTGACAAAATACTAGCAAATTGAATCCAGCATCATATCACAAAGCGAATCCCCCATGATCAAGTAGGCTTTACTCCTGGGATGCAAGATAAGTTCAACATACACAAATCAATAAATGTGATTCATCACATAGACAGAACTAAAAGAAAACACATGATTATCTCAACAGATGCAGAAAGGCTTTTGATAAAATTCAACATCCCCTCATGTTAAAAATCCTCAAGAAGGCAAGGCACAGTGACTCAGACCTGTAATCCCAGTACTTTGGGATGCAGATTCAGGCAGATCACTCGAGTTCAGAAGTTCAAGACAAGCCTTGGCAACATAGTGAAACCACATCTCTACCAAAAATACACACACACACACACACACACACACACACACGAATTTCACTGAGTGTTCTCAGCTACTCGAGAAGCTGAGGTGAGAAGATCAATTGAGTCCTGGGAGGCAGAGGTTGTAGTGAACCGAGATTACACCACTACACTCCAGCCTGGGTGACAGAACAGGAACCTGTCTCAAAAAAAAAAAAAAAAAATCCTCAACATACTATGAATTTAAAAAACATACCTCAAAATAATGAGTCATCTGTGAAAAAGCCAGCAGTCAACATCTTTCTAAATGAGCAAATGGTAAAAGCATTCTCCTTGAAAACTGTAACAAGACAAGAATCCTCACTCTCACCACTCTTATTCAACATAGTACTGGAAGTCCTAACTAGAGCAATCAGGCAGGAGAAAAAAATAAAAAAGCATCCAAATAGGAAGAGAGGAAGCAAAACTATCTCTCTTCACAGACAATCTGATCTTATATCTAGAAAGTCCCATAGTATCTTCCCCAAAGCTCCTAAATCTGATGAGTAAATTCAGTTAGGTTTCATGATACAAAATCAATGTAAAAGAATAAGTATCAGTTTTGCATACCAAAAACATCCAATTTGAGAGTCAAATCAAGAATATAATCACAGTCACAATAGCCACAAACAGAAAAAAAGAAAATACCTAGGATTATGGCTAAAGAAAGTGGTGAAATATGTCTACAAAGAGAATTACAAAACACTACTGAAATAAATCAGTGATAACAAAAACAAATAGAAAAACATTTCATGTGCATGTGAATAGGATAAATCAATATTGTTAAAATGGCCATACTCCCCAAATCAATGTAGATTCAATAATATTCCTATCAAACTACCAATGACATTTTTCACAGAACTAGAAAAAACTATTTTAACATTCCCCTGCAATGAAAAAAAAGCCCAAATATCCAAAGCTATTCTAAGCATTAAAAGGAAAGCTGGAGACATCACATTACCTGATTTCAAACTATACTACAAGGCTACAGTAATCAAAACAGCATGGCATTGGTGGATAAAAAGAGGCACATAGACCAATAGAATGGTTAGAGAATCCAGAAACAAAACTGCACACCTATGACCATCTGAATTTAAATACTGTCTATAAAAACAAGCAATGGGAAAATGACTCCCTATTCAATAAATAGCATTGAGATAACTGGCTAGCCATATGCAGAAGATTGAAACTGGACCCCTTCCTTACACCATATAAAGAAATCAACTCAACATGAATTAAAGACTTACATGTAACACCTAAAGATAACAAAGGAAATACCATTTTGGACATAAGCCCAGGCAAAGATTTCATGGCAAAGAAACCAAAAGCGATCATAATAAAAACAAAAATTGATAAATGGGAACTAACTAAACCAAAGAGCTTCTGTGCAGCAAAAGAAACTGTCAATAAACAGACAACCTACAAAATGGGAGAAAATATTTGCAATCTATGCATCCAACAAAGGTCTAATATTGAGAATCTATAAAGAACTCAAACAAATCAACAAGCAAAAAGCAACCCAATTAAAATATGAGCAATGGACATCAACAGACACTTCTCAAAAGAAATACATGCAGCCAACACGCATAAGAAAATATATTCAATATCACTAATTAATAAAGAAATGGAAATCAAAACCACAATGACATATCATCTCACATCAGTTGGAATGGCTATTATTAAGAAGTCAAAAAAATAACACATCCTGCGCTGGTGAGGTTGTGGAGAAAAGGGAACACTTATACTCTGCTGGTAGAAATGTAAATTTGTTCAGACACTGTCAAAAGCAGTTTGGAAATTTCTCAAAGAACTGAAAGCAGAGCCAACATTCAACCTTGCAATCCCATTACTGGGTATTCACAATAGCCAAGGCATAGAATCAGCCTAAATGCTCTATAGTGGACTGGATAAAAAAAATGTGGTACATATACACCATCGAATATTATGCATCCATAAAAATGAAAGAAATTATGTCTTCTGTAGCTGATTTCTGGATAGAGTTAGAGGCCATTATCCTAAGCAAATTAACAAAGGAACAGAAAACCAAATACCACACATTCTTACCTATAAGTGGGAGATAAACATTGAGTACACATGGACACAAAGAGGACAACAATAGACACCACTGCCTACTTGAACGTGGAGAGTGGGAGGAGGGTGAGTTTGAAAAACTGCCTATCAGGTACTATGCTTATTACATGGATGATGAAATAACCTGTACACCAAATTTCTATGACACACAATTTACCCATATAATAAACCTACACTTGTACTTTTTGAACCTAAAATTAAAGTTGGAAGAACAAAAAGAAACTGCAACAACTCAACAGCAAAACAAAGCAATTATGCCATTAAAAATAGGCAAAGGATATGAATACACATTTCTTAAATGAAGACATACAAATGGCCAAAATTTATATGGAAAAATGCTCAGCATCACTAATCATTTGGGAAATGCAAATGAAAACTATGATGAAATATCATCTTACTGCAGTTAGAATGGCTATTATTAAAAAGATAAAAAATAGCAGATACTTGTGAGGATGTAGATGAAATGAACTCATACACTGTAAGTGAGAATGTAAATTAGTATAGCCATTATGGAAAACATTATGGATATTTCTCAAAAAATTAACAACAGAACTACCAAACAAACCAACAATCCCACTACTGGGTATTTATCCAAAGGAAAGGGATACTTACATCCCCATGTTTATTGCAGCACTACTCATAATAGCAAAAATATGGACTCAACCTAAGTATCCATCCATAGATGAATGGATAAGGAAAATGTGTGGTGTGTGTATATATATATATATATGTGTGTGTGTGTGTGTGTGTGTATGGTATTCAGCCATAAAGACATGAAATTATGTCATTTTCAGCAACATCAACAGAACTGGAGGTTATTGGCTTTTAGCATGCCTCAGCCACTTGGAAATAGCAAAATTTGTGCGTAAAGATCCACACTGTGAGCTTTAATTCAAGAAAGAGAACAGTAATTCCCTGGAAAAAAAAAAAGGATACCCTAAATCCCTTCACTCAACCTGTTGCAGGATGGCACCATTTTGAGAGCAGAAGCGACACTATACTATATGCTGCCTTGAGGCCCAATAGCCCCTGCATTTCCACATCTCCTGGACCCCACAGGCATCTCCTCATATCTACTCAGAGGGCCACTGTGTTGTGGTACCCACAGGACCTAGTAGTGCAGCCACATCACGGGCTCCCAAGCCCGTGCAGCACCCAACACCCTAGGAAACACAAAATCCAGCACATCAGGCAGGCTGCCTCCAGAATATATGGAATGAAAGAATGTGTCCCCAGAGCCTGAGAGAAGACTGCCTAGGACTGCCACTACCAACAGCAATCCCATCCCACTTCAGCAGCAGGATAATACTCACCACTGCACCCTGCCTGGTGACCTGAGGACCAGTCTGCCTGCCATGCTGTAGACATTGCTGGTGCCCACCCAACCCAGCAGAGAGCTCAGGGATAGGAAGGTCTCCACACCCTATCCTGGGGCCTGAGTTTCTACCCACCCACCCTGCCACTGACACTATCAGCACCCATGCATACCACTCAGGGATCTGAGTACTGGCCATCCAGTCCCATTCCTACCCCCATCAGTGCAAACATACCCCATATACTGACCTGAGGACCAGCCTGGCTGATGACCCCATCCTCAGCAAAGCCTCACCACAGCCTCCACAAAAAACTTGAGTCTAAGCCCATAAAGAACTCATAGATATTGCTGATGTTGATTACACCTGAAGTAATCATATGGAGACTACACCATAGTGACCACTCAGAACCAAAGCCAAAGCACGCTGCCCAGCAAGCATTGTAGATACATATACATTACAAAGCTTTCCCTATGGAAACTATTCCATAAAAATAGAAGAAACAGCAGTTATACCAAATGCACAGATATCAATGTGAAAACACAAGGAACATAAAAAAGCAATGAAACATAATATATCTCAAAGAACAAAACATTCCCCACTAACAGATATCAAAGAAAAAAATGAAATTTCAGAGAAGGAATTCAAAATCATGATCCTCAGATAACTCAATGAGATATAAAAGGAAAACAAACAATACAATACAAAGTAATAAGGGAATTACCTCTGGATCTGAATCAGAAAGTAAACAAAGAGATAGATATCATAAAAGAGCTAAATAGAAATCCTATAATTAAATAATTCAAAGAATGAAGTAAAAAATAGAATAGAGAGTATAGATTAGATCAAGCAGAAGAAAGACTTTTGAACATCAAAAAATGTCTTTTTAAATAACCGAGTTGGACAGGAAAGAAAAGAAAGAAGAAAGTCTACATAACATATAGGACACCATCAAGTCAGCAAATTTTTGAGTTTGGGGAGTTTCAACAGAAGAAGAGATGGGAAAAGATATTGAAAACCTATTTATGAAAAAATAGTTTGTAAATTTCCTAGGTCTTGGAATAGGTATAGGCATTGAGACACAGAGAAGCTAAAAAGTCCCCAAATAGACTCAAACAAAATAGGTCCTCAATGAGACACATTACAGTCAAACATTTTTTTTTTGAGATAAAGGAAATAAATTATTATTATTATTATTTTTTAATTATACTTTAAGTTCTATCTGTCGCCCAGGCTGGAGTGCAGTGGCCGGATCTCAGCTCACCGCAAGCTCCGCCTCCTGGGTCTAGGCCATTCTCCTGCCTCAGCCTCCCGAG
>NW_012115866.1:2945031-2946248 GCF_000951035.1 Colobus angolensis palliatus | reverse complement strand
AAACCAATTGAGAAAATGAGGAGAATAAGTCTTAACCAACCAATAACAACCTTAAATGAAAACAAATTAAATTTCCCAGTTTAAAGATACAGACTGGCTGAATGGGTTAAAAAAACAAAACAAAAATCATGACCTGACTGCATACTGTCTACAAGAACCTAACTTCTTCTGTAAAGACACACGTAGACTAAAAGTGAAGAAATGACAAAAGATATTCCACAGAAACCAAAAGTGAAAAGGCATAGCTGATATCAGGCAAAAGAGACTTTAAGTCACAAAACATAAAGGAATATAAAGAAGGTTATATATAATGATAAGGGGTTCAATTAAGCAAGAGAATATACCAATTATAAACGTATATGTACCCAGCACCAAAACACTCAGATATATAAAGCAAATATTACTAGAGCTAAATAAAAAAATAGAAGATAATACAATAATAGTTGGAGAATTAAGCACCCCACTTTTAATATTGGAGAGATCATCCATACAGAAAATCAACAAAGAAACATCAAACTTAAACTGGACTAAAGGCCAAATGGACCTAACAGATGTTTATACAACATTTCATCCAACAGCTACAGAATACACATCCTTCTCATCAGCACCTGGAATACTCCAGAATAGATCATGCGTTAGACAAGAAAACAAGTCTCTACATATATTTCAAAAATCAATATCATATCAAGTATTTTTTTCAGATCACAATAGAATAAAACTGGAAATCAATAACAAGAGGAAATCTGGAAACTGTACAAATACATAGAAATTTAATAATATGCTCTTGAATGACCATGAGGTCCAAGAGGAAATTAAAAAGAAATAAAAACATTTATTGAAAGAAAAGAAAATTTAAATACAACATACCGAAACTGATGGGATACAGCAAAAGCAGTGCTAAGTGGGAAGTTCATAGCAATAAATGCCTACAATAGAAAAGAAGAAAGATTTCAAATGAACAACCTATCCATGAACCTCAAGGAACTAGAAAAGTAAGAACAGGCCAAACCCAAAAGTAGCAGAAGGAAGAAATGATAAAGATCAGAGCAGAACTAAACAAAAGAAAGAATTTTTAAAAACACAAAAGATCAACAAAATAAACAGCTTTTTTTTTTTATTATTATTATTGTACTTTAAGTTCTAGGGTACATGTGCACAACGTGCAGGTTTGTTACATATGTATACTTGTGCCATGTTGGTGTGCTGCACCCATCAAC
>NW_012115866.1:2918470-2938016 GCF_000951035.1 Colobus angolensis palliatus | reverse complement strand
ACCTCAGTTGAAAATGCAGAAATCACTGGTCTTCTGTGTCCTTCGCGCTGGGAGTTGGAGACTGGAGCTGTTCCTATTCGGCCATCTTGCTCCACCCCAACACTTTCCTTGTTATGCTCAGAATACATAATCTGTACAGCCAAAATTTTACCAGATTCAGAGCATAGTTTGCCTAGAATTCAGAGTGAAGGGAAACAGACTAGATTCTAAATCCAGCTTAGATTTACTAATCTAAATAGAACTTACTCCAGCTCCTCCAAAGCAAGTTCTTCTCACCAACAGATTAATACATTTCCTTTAAAAATATATTATTTTCAGGGTAGACTTCGAGAGAAAAGGAGACTGGCCAATTTTAACTTGTGGAAGAAGGTTTGGCCAGCTTTTTGACAGATGACACATGAGAGTTGAAAAAGAAAAAAGAAACAACTGATAGAGAGACAAAAGAGAAAGATTCTTCCCTCAGAGGTCTAGAG
Organism: Colobus angolensis palliatus; assembly: GCF_000951035.1. Taxonomy (NCBI): domain Eukaryota; kingdom Metazoa; phylum Chordata; class Mammalia; order Primates; family Cercopithecidae; genus Colobus; species Colobus angolensis. Next base: position 2,937,543 of record NW_012115866.1, on the reverse strand, counting down.
GTCTGTCTGGGTGCTGTTCTTGCCTCCAGAATGTCCCCACAAGAGCTTCCTGACTTGGTAAGATGGGAACACTGCCACCGCAGGGTTGTAGAGGCAGAATATGGCTACATCTATATGATTTGAGACCTACTGCAGATATCCTGGCATATTCCTCAAGTGGGGATATGAACTAAGTATCAAGTCACTGGGCTTTGGGACACAAGGTCCACCCAGACTCTAATATCAACCTGCTTTCTGACCTTAACGAAGTCCTTTATTTTCTTTCAGCTTCATTTCTTCATCTGAGAAATGAATATTATTTAGTGTTCTCAGGGTAGTTGTGATATGCTGATATGGTTTGGCTGTGTCACCAACCAAATCTCATCTTGAATTGTAGCTCCAATAATTCCCATATGTCATGAGAGGAATCTGGTGGGAGATAATTGAATCAGGGGGTGGTTCCCCCAATACTGCTCTTGTAATAGTAAATAAGTCTCACGAGATCTGATGGTTTTATAAAGGGGTTCCCCTTTCACATGGCTCTCTTGTCTGTGACAATGTAAGGTGTGACTTTGCTCCTCCTTTGTCTTCCACCATGATTGTGAGGCCTCCCCAACCACGTGGAACTGTGAGTCCATTAAACCTCTTTCCTTTACAAATTACCCAGTTGCAGGTATGTTTTTATTAGCAGCATGAACACAGAATAATACAGAAATTTGTACTGGTAGAGTGGGGTGCTGCTGTAAAGATATCCAAAAATGTGGAAGCGACTTTGGAACTGGGTGACAGGCAGAGGTTAAAACAGTTTGGAGGGCTCAAAGGAAGATTAAAAAACGTGAGAAAGTTTGGACCTTCCTAAAGACTAGGAGGGCTCAGAAGACAGGAAGATGTGGGAAAGTTTGGAACTTGCTAAAGAAAATGTTGAATGGCTTTGGCCAAAATGCTAATAGTGACATGGACAATAAAGTCCAAACTGACATGGTCTCAGATGGAGATGAGGAGCTAGTTAAGAATCAGAATAAAGGTGTCTCATACTATGTTTTATTAAAGAGGCGGGTGACATTTTGCCCCTGCCCTAGAGATTTGTGGAAGTTTGAACTTCAGGGAGTTGATTTAGGGCATCTGCCAGAAGAAATTTCTAAGCAGTAAAGCATTCAAGAGGTGACTTGGGTGCTACAAAAAGCATTAAGTTTTAAAAGGGAAACAGAGCATAAAAGTTCAGAAAATGTGCAGCCTGATGATGCAATGGAAAACAAAAACTCAGTTTCTGAGGAGGAATTCAAGCTGGCTGTAGAAATGTGCATAAGTAATGAGGAGTCTAATGTTGATTACCAAGACAATGGGGAAAATGTCTTCAGGGCATGTCAAAGACCTTTGTGGCAACTCCTCTCATCACAGACCTGGAGGTTTAGGAGGAAAAAATGGTTTCATGTGCTGGGCCCAGGGATCCTGCTGTCTGCAGCCTAGGGCCTTGGTGCCCTACATCCCAGCTGTGGCTCAAATGGACCAAGGCTAAAATGGATCAGGGAACACCTTGGCTAAAACGGACCAAGGAGCACCTCAAGCTGTGGCTTCAGAGAGTGCAAGCCCCAAGCCTTGGTAACTTTCATGTGGTGTTGAGCCTGTGGGTGCACAAAAGTCAAGAATTGAGGTTTGGAAACCTCCACCTAGATTTCAGAGGATGTGGTGAAATGCCTGGAAGTCCAGACAGAAGTTTGCTGCAGGGGTGGGGCCCTCATGGAGAACTTCTGCTAAGGCAGTGTGGAGGGGAAATGTGGGGTTGGATCCCCCTACGTAGAGTCCTCACTGGAGTACTGCCTAGTGGAGCTGTGAAAAGAGGGCCATCATCCTTCAGACCACAAAATGATAGATCCACAGCTTGCACCATGCCCCTGAAAAGCCACAGACACTCAATGCCGATCTGTGAAAGCAGCTGGAAGGGAGGCTGTACCCTGAAAAGCCACAGGGGCAGAGCTGCCCAAGACCATGGGAACCCATCTCTTGTATCAGTGTGATCTTAATGTGAGACTTGGAGTCAAAGGAGATCATTTTGTTGCTTTAAGATTTGACTGCCCCACTGGATTTTGGACTTGCATGGGGCCTTTAGCCCTTGTTTTGGCCAATTTCTCCCATTTGGTATGGGTGTATTTATCTAATGCTTGCACCCCCATTGTATCTAGGAAATAACTAACTTGCTTTTGATTTTACAGGATCATTGGCAGAAGGGACTTACCTTGTCTCAGATGAGATTTTGTACTGTGAACTTTTGAGTTAATGCTGAAATAAGTTAAGACGTTGGGGGACTGTTGAGAAGGCATGATTGGTTTTGAAATGGAAGAACATGAGATTTGGGAGGGGCCAGGGGTGCAATAATATAGTTTGGCTGTGTCCCCATTATATCTCATTTTGAATTGTAACTCCCATAATTTCCACATGTTGTGGGAGGGACCTGGTGGGAGATAATTGAATCATGGGAGCAGTTTCCCCCACACTGTTCTCATGGTAGTGAATAATTCTCATGAGATTGGATGGTTTTACTAAGGGGATCCCCCTTTGCTTGGCTCTTATTCTCTCTTGTCTGCCACGATGTAAGACGTGTCTTTGCTTCTCCTTTGCCTTCCACCATGATTGTGAGGCATCCCCAGTCATGTGGAACTGTGAGTCCATTAAATCTTTTTCCTTTATAAATTACTCAGTCTCAGGTATACCTTTATTGACAGCATGAGAACAGACTAATATATGAACACATTTAAAAATTATCTCCCTTTGACATATAGCACTATTAATGGGAAAACAGCTTGAACTGCTCTCAGGGGACAGGAAGAGAGGTTCTTTCCTGGTCATGTAGTACCTGCTGTCTGACCGGGCCACCTCCCTCTCCTCCATCTCTTTCATTACTTATCATTATTCAGAGTGCAGCTCAAATTCCAGCTTCCCTAAGAAGTCAGGAATATTGTAGTCTACCACATAGTTAGACTCTTTGTTGTAACTTATCTTTGATTATTCCCTTGAAAAAACTGTTTTTCTCCCAATTCTGGATTCTCCAGGGTTATGAAAGACAAAGTAGAGATGTAGGTTCTGCCTCCTGATTTGGAATCATACAGAGGTATCAGGTTCTGACTCTACCACTTACTGGCAGGGTGACATTAGAAAAGTCATGTCACTTATTTGAGTCTCGGAGGTTTAGTGTACAAAATGGAGATGATATTAATTGATGGAACTGCCATGAAGTCAAATGAAACATTAGATTTGAAAGCATTTTGTAAATTCCCACAGCAATAAAGGCTATTGTTGTCACTATAATAGGAGATCCATGGGCTTATCACAGCAGCAAAAACTGTTTCTCAAGCATTTCAAGTCCTTGAATGCCATGGAGTCCCCTGAAAGCTTTCCTGGTGACTCAAATCACTCCTCTAAACCCCTGACCATGGATACTTTACCTTTTCAGAACCACCACATATATGGGTTTCCTCTCTTGGGGTCTTACAAATGTTGACTTCCCCCAGGGAAAGGGCCTTATGAAGAATGACTAATTCCTGTATTTGAGCATATGTAATTTCTTTTTTTCTTTTCTTTTTGTTTTTGAGATGGAATCTCACTCTGTCATCCAGGCTGGAGTGCAATGGCATGCCCTTGGCTCACTGAAACCTCCACTTCCCAGGTTCAAGTGATTCTCTGCCTCAGCCTCTTGAGTAGCTGGAATTAAAGATGCCTGCCACCACACTCAGCTAACTTTGTGTGTGTGTGTGTGTGTTTTCAGTAGAGACGGAATTTTACCATTTGACCAGGCTGGTCTTGAACTTCTGACCTCAAGTGATCTGCCCGCGTTGGCCTCCCAAAGTTCTAGGATTACAGGTGTGAGCCACTGCACCTGGTCGAGCATACATACTTTCTAATTAGGAGGAAGCTGGCTATTTGTCCTCTCAGTAAAAAGAGACCCAGCATAGAGACCAGGCTAAAATGAAAGTAAATGTTTAGACCCACTTGTTGGTTCTCTTTTTCTCCGGAGGAATAGACAAGCCTGAGTCTGGACCAAGGAAGCCAAGTAAGGGAAGGCTGGCAAGAGGGTAGCTGAGCAGAAGGCAGAAAACAAGAGAATTCAAGCCAAGTATCATTAAACTTTTCCTGTGGGCCTCACTTTGCAACTCCTAAACCAAAAAACAAAAACAAAAACAAAACAAAACAAAACAAAATCTTAACTTCATGGTACATCTCCCTGGTTGTTAATCTCTACATGGTGGCTGATTATAAACCTGTTTCTGAGTGGAAATATTCAAATTGGAGGGTGGAGGTAGTAAAAGCTAAGCCACTAGGCCAGATATAGCTGAGGGTTGCATTCTCAGGTGTCATTGTTCACCAGAGTTTAGCCACAGATCTGTAGCCTTATTTGTGCAATCACACTTGCTCCCAGACAAACTGTGCAGAAACATAGACAGACACTGAAAGGCAGATATCTATACATACCCTCAGCAAGGAGATGCAAATAGGCAGGCCTGTAGACCCAATCACATACAAAAAGGCATCAGATGTCAAAACTCCCAAAGATACACTCAGACAAAGGATAGATAGATAGATAGATAGATAGATAGATAGATAGATAGATCGATAGATGATAGATAGATAGATCGATAGATGATAGATAGATAGACACAAGCACACAAATAGTTAAAAGAGTCACATTGTAGCTCATGCTCAGGAACATCCACACATGCACCAAAGAAGTGCTTTAACAGGTGTGCCATGGGCAAAGATGCGTAGATAGTCATATATGGACAGACATGCATATGCACAGAGATACAGCAAGAACGCTACACTTATAAAGGTCTATATAAGTGCCCAACAGACATGATATAAAGACATCGAGATAAAGAAGCCTGATAACACTGACCTCCTAAGCACCAACTTAAATATCTCTATTTATAAAACAACTTCTCCAAAAAATGCCCATAAATATGCCACCAGTTAGCTCTGTAGATGATCATGAACCCAAAGAATGTAATAAAATCAAACCAAAGTACTCAGGGTTTAAAATTTCACAGTTCCTCCATCTGCCACAGCACAGGCAGCCAAAGACAATGGCAACAGCAAGCTGCATGGAAACCATAAAAAGTCCTTGATTTATCTCATGTAAAAATTAACCTCAGGGAAAAATGTTAATGCTCCCAACTTTTATGCAGCCATAAAATGGCTCAGAAACCCATTTTAAAAATTGCTTCCATTCCACATGGTGGAAGTTTCAATACTTGCAATATGTCTAGGAAGAGAGAAGCTTAGAGGAGATAAATGGTGCTGGAGAACAGGCAAGTTCAAAAGAAACTAAGAAAGGGGTCTTACTTCATTAACTGGCTTGTTTCCTGGTTCCCGGGGCTTCCAGTAGTCACCAATGTTCTTGCGGGTTTCTAGCATCTTGGGGGCCTAGTACAAGTTACCTGTGGTGAAAGAATACTCTTTAGGTTGAGACCAAACTTCAGCTCCTTTGGGAGAAACTTGGTTGCTGATCACCCTGGTCCACCTTGTAGAACCACCAGGATTGGGTTGGTGGAGCATGAGAGGGAAGTATGTCTCATGTAAGGCCAGTAATAGAAAGAGGGCTGAAATTAGTCAAGAAGAAATTCATGTATCTGAAGTATGCTGGGCCTTCTTCCATTGCTCAGGGAATATCTTGGGAAAAGAAAAACCTCAGACTCCTGCCTGGAATTATAAAGTAAGAATCCCAGTTCCTAACAATTCTCATTATTTGAAGTCTTAAGTGACATGAAGAGCCTGGTTAATTAAAATATAAAAACATTGTCAAAACCTTATTTCCACCAATAGCTCTAATTTAGTGCCCCTCCCAACACTTCCCCAGAGTAACATAAATAGTTCTAAATTTTCACCCCTCTCTGTAACCCACCCATTAAGAGGCAATGTGAGCAGTAGATGTGTCCAAAAACCAGGTAGTAGGAGGAAAAACCAAGGGTATATCTAATCAGACTCAATTAGAGAGGAAAATCTGTGTTCCCAGAACAGCCAAATAGCAATGCTTCCATTTCCAAAATGAGGATATTAAGGCTCACAGGAGGGGAATGATTGGAACTGACTACACACAAAAAATCACATTGTAGTCATAATGTTATACACAAAAATACACACAGAATTTCAGCAACATAACTAAGGTCTCCTGACAACTGGCTTAGTTATCAAATGTGGCTAACTGGTACCATCAACAGATAAATCTCAAATAAAAGGTAAAAATACATCAGCTCTTCTTACCTGCTCAGAAACCAGTGACCTATTTAAGATTCTTTCCAACTGCTTCCTGGCTACTCATTTCAGTGGTGTTAGATTCTTCTAGGTGTATACTAAAACCCTCTAGATCAAGACCAACCCAGAGCGACCCCTACTGGGAGGGACATAGCCTCAGTTGGAAATTATTTGAATGCCTCTGCCTAAACAGGCTTCTGAGTCAGCCCAGTCTCAAGCGGTTTGAGTAAAGCCCAGCCAATATGTGAGGTGACATGTGTGTGGATACTATTGCAGTGTATCTGTTTTTGAAATTATGTTTTGTTAGGTTTTTCTTAAGTATGAGAATCCCCCTGCTTCATTTGGAAAGCAAATCTTAAATTTTAATATTGGTATCAACAGATATTCATGGATATCAACTCTGTACCTATCCAGCCCAGGCCTGGATAGGTACAAGACATACTCCTATCTCTATCTCATTTATTGTTATTGTCTTTATTATCATTTCCATCTGGTTGTATAGCACCTCAGAGCTTATAAAACACTTTCATGTTTGTTAGCTCTTTTTAGCCTACAGTATTGTCTGTGAAGTACAAACTATTAACCTAAGGTTACAAATAAATAACTGAGGCTCAAAGAGGTAAAGTGACCTATTCCAGGTCATACAGGTAGTAAGAAGCACAGCCAAAATTCAAGTTCAAGCATGTCTGACTTCAAAACTGTTGTCCTTTCTAGCACCAGGTTGTCAGAAGGCAAACTCCACTGACTTTGGTATTTTGCTCAATCAATGTTTGTTGAATGAGCAAGTGAGTGAGTCAATTAATAATTAGAAGAAACAGCTCAACACTAGGACAGATTCAGGTTGGCCTCATAGTGAGCAAAGTTCTTGGGCATATGGAATTGGTGGAAGGCAGTGGGGAGAAGAAAAATATTGCCATCACTGAACACCCCTGTGTGCTAGGAACTGTGCTGGGAACATCAATAGATTCTATTTCATGTGAAGATGTTATTCAGCACCCCATCCCTCAAATTGAGAAATTGAGGTCCAGAGAAGTTATGCAACTTGCCCAGGTTGGTAGAGCAAATATTTGAACTTGAGTCTGTTCAACCCCAAAGTTGATCCTCTCCACGATACTGGTCTGCCCTGGGAACCTCCAGATTGAAAGCTTCGAGGGAGGGGCTTGTGAAATGTATGTGTAGTATAAGGTAGAAGTACAGAAGTTGAGCAGTAGAAAACAAACTGAAGTTTGGTGGTCAGTAAAGGGGGCAGGATTTGAAACCCACAGAACACTGGCACTGAACAAATGGAGGCAAATCAGGTACTAATTATGATATAAATATGATTCTTGGATCCCATAGCCAGGAGAGTCAGAGATATAAGGAGAGCTAGATGACACCTGGCTTTCCAAATGGAGTCCTGATGTCATCCTCCTTCCCAGGAATACTTTTAGTCCCAAGTGTTTAGTTGGGACCTTAAGAATCAGAGCTGCAACACGAGAGTCACTTATATCCCAGAGGTGAGGGTGGCTGCTGAGGTGATGGCAGGACATGAGCCAATCTCAGGGGTATATTTTCCTACCTATGGCCTATAAATAAACCCAGAGAAATCCCTAGGGTAAAGACTAATAGCCCCAACTCTGCAGCTCCCCGACTCCACCCACCAGGAGCTGTCATCTTCTTCTGACAATCAGAAGGATAGTGGACAAGGCCTATATGATTCACTTGGCAGTGGAATGGTAGCAGCTGTTCAAAAGCCTTTGAATTGGCAGGAGACAGGTCCACTTCCTAAGAGGAATGCAGGGAGAGGAGGAATAGCTGTGACTATATTCCTTCCATTAGAACCTCCTGGCCTGACCTCCTAGGGGATTATGAGAGAGTGTCTTATCCTCAGGCAGGGGAATTAGAAAATATGGCAGGCATGTGCTGCTGCCTTGATGGCTTGATTTGCACCTACCACCTGCAGTCTCCTTAGGGGATGGGGGGAGGCTGGCAACTCCACTGCAGATGAGTTTGAATGGAACCTGAGGCTTGGCATCTTAACATTTAAGACTTGGTCTAGGAGTGAAGTAAAATCACATTCTGGCATGATGAAAAGTCATGAGGTTGAAGCCTGAGTCACAACTCTGCTGTAAATGACTGTGTGACCTTGGACAGGTAGGTCCCATCCTCTGTCTGATCCTGTTTCCCCATCTGTAAAGTAAGAGGACTATGTGACCTCTAAGCGCTCTCCTAGTTCTGATAGTAAAGAATTATCTCCCTATCATCAGAATTCTTTCTCTTTATTCTTACTGCCTCCCTAGATTCTGGGGATTTCTGAGGGAAATGATGCCACACAAGACCCAAGTCAGTGATTTCTTTGGCTCCTACCTTCCTGGAATGCTGGGAAGGAGCCACCGGGTTGGAAATAAGCTCTGAGTCAAAGCATCCCTCAAGTTCCGCACACATGGAGTAAGAAGAATAAAGGAGGAAATAGGAGGAGGAGGAGAAGCAGGTCCAGAGGAGCTACAACGCCTTCAGGATTAAGGCAAACTTTGAGGCATGGGGAAGTGAAACTGGTGCTCTTAGAGCTTTTAGAGACTTTTGAAAGAAACCTTTAGAAAGGAATGCTGTGAAGTCCTGAGAATCACAGCATTCATGCAAGTTTTGTTGCTGTAAAAGAGCCTAGGAACTCTTAGGATGTGGTGTAAGGCAGAGGGATCCAAAAGCATGGATTCCATCCATTTGTGGCAAAAGACAGATTTTGCAAATGACAAAGGTGTGGCAGGCAGGGCAGTGGGCTGAGTCTGAAAGGGCACACTCTGAAGTTCCGGGACGTGTTAGAGGGAATGTCTCTGGATTTTGAGTTCTTTAAATGAAGCTGCCTTGAGACTTGAGGAGCTTCCATAGCTGGTGGTCAGTGAAGGAGGCGGGATTTGAAACCCACAGAAAGTATGTCTATGTAAGGTGTTAGAATGACCTCATGTGGGGTTTGCGCTATGGGACTAGTCCCTTTGAGGCCTGCAGGCTGTATATAAGATCACTGTGAATAGGGTGAAGAGGAGCAACTTGTGTATAGGAGTTCTGGAAAGCATTAGGTACAGAGAGCCGGGAGGGGCGGAGGGTGGGGGGAGCGGAACACAAGACTTTGAGAAGAATAGGATATTTGAGTGCTTTGACTTAATGAGTACCCTCAATAAGGATATTTGCATTTTGAAAGAAGAGCATGGAGAGGTCAAAGTCTATACCAAGGCATTGCTAATAGTTGATTTTCAGGTTTTATTGAGGAGCAGTACTGGGGGATTACAGGGTGGGGAAGAGGATAAATATCAACACAGTCTGACTATGCATGAGGCCTGCCTAGTATACTCTGCCATAGAAACCAGGGCATAAAAGGCATACCAATGCAAAGCATCATAGGTCTCCTCCAGCCCACTTGGTCCAGCTCCATGGGGATACTCTGTGAGATGGGCAGAGAGTGGCATTTTTTCAGAAGGATTTTAAGTGTCAGAGTCCTTGGTGATGGTTCAGCTGTGGGAGAGAAGGCTTGCAAAGAAAACCAACCAGGATTAGTTACTCAATGGAGGTAGGAAACAGGTCAACATTTGGCTTAAAAAGTAGAGCCTCCAATTTGAAATATTAACTGGTCCAGCCCCCAAATCCAAGCAGGGTTAACATGTGTTACCAATAAACACAAGCAAAGGCCCAACTACTAACAGCCTAAAAGACATCAGGCAGTGGAAAAAATGTAAAGCAGGCACCTGATTTAAGGAAAAAAGTGTAATATTTAAATCACACAACTAGTAAATGGTATGTCTGTATGACTACAGATCTACCATGCTGTCTTTCTAGACAAAATGAAAATAGCTCCTGGGCCCCTACATTCTTCAAATTCCTTCCCAACACTCCTAAGTCACTGTGGACACAGTACAGATTTCATCCACCTATATCATTCATTCCTAAAATAATTGGATATGGGAAGGAGTTGAAAGTTTTGGTGACCCAGAGAAGGGTCTCTGCATAGATGCTAACCCAATTTCTAAGTGCAGAGACCAGCTTTCAAAGTCAGTTCATTCTTTTGAACAGCAAAAGTCACTTGCTTATACTGCAAATAGAGTTTCAGAAGGTATAAGAGACTACTGAATCTATGAATCCTAAGAAAAGGTCTCAAGGTTGCTTTTTTATCATTTCTTCTAATCCTAACTTATTTGCCTTGTTTCATAGACATATAAACTGTTAGAACTGAAATCCCCCTTAAACGTCATAAAATCTAACCCTCTAAACAGATAGAAAAAAAAGCTGAGGCTAAGCAATGGAAGGGACTGGACAATTGAATTATTTTGATTTGAGGTAGAAGGAATGGGAGCTACCTGTAGAGTATGGCATCAATATCTGTGATAAGATTTTTGTGATATTTGTTTCTCTCTACCTGATTTCTCCAGAATTTGTAAACTATTTGTGAGTATTCTTAACTTATGGCACTATAGTTATTTGCATAAGTGCAATAAGAATCTGTTTTCATTTGTAACAGAACACAACTGGAGAAACAGGTTATTTTACCAAGCTTTGACTGGAATGGTGTGCTTTCTTTTAAGAAATCAAACTTGACTTATAGAGCCAATAAAAGCCCCTTGGGGCTGGGCATGGTGGCTCATGCCTGTAATCCTAGGACTTTGGGAGGCCAAGGTTGGTGGATTACCTGAGGTCAGGAGTTCAATACCAGCCTGTACAACGTGGTGAAACCCCATCTCTACCAAAAATACAAAATTAGCCAAGCATGGGTGGTTCATGTCTGTAATCCCAGCTACTTGGGAGGCTGAGGCAGGAGAATCACTTGAACCTGGGAAGTGGAGGCTGCAGTGAGGTGAGACCACACCACTGCACTCCCTCCTGGGCAAAAAGAGTGAAACTCTATCTCAAAATTTTTTTTTTAAAAAAAGACCCCTTTGGAAATCTGGCCTTATGCATTGTCTACACCTTTCCTGTACAGTGTTCCTGACCTGTGGTAAGTAAACAATGTCACATTCTGACAGGCCCCAAATTATCTTGAGGACAAGAATTAACCCAACTCACAGGTATTTGAGTGGTGAATTGAGACCAGCCATAGATGGTACAAATCCATGGCTGGGCTCGGCTTTTGAAGTCTTATCTGAGATACCTTCCATGGAAAAAAGTTCCATCAAAGCAAGTCTTTAAAGCTTATATGAAAAATAATTATTCTTGGTATACTTTATACAAATAATCTGGCCAAGTATAACAAAGCAAATCAGTCCTATCATGATTTATCTTTAGTAAACATGGAAAACTGGAGAGAGAAAATTTATGTTTCCAAAACTGTAGTACACCTGTTGTTTGATTCTGGCCTTGTCTAATGTTTTTTTTCAAATTTTATTGGTTTCTACACTTTAGATAAAATCCTCATTTTTCCTGGGTACAAGTCCCAAAATAACATTTTCAACTTTTTATTATTTATTTTCCTTTTTTTGCCCACTTTTCCTAACTTGAAATTACTGAAAACTAAGCTGTGCTTTATTAAAGCCTTGTGAACTGAATCTAGACAACTTAAACTTTAGAAGAAAATAACAGCAACCCATTTACATACATAAGTCACTTTCATACCTGTCTACTGATGTATAGAATTCAGAGTAATGTGTCTCATATCAATTTTTCAGAATTGTTCTTTTCTTTGTTGCTTATTTTTCCCCCCCCCACCACAATTTTCTCTTCACATGACATGAAACTTCTCAACCTGATAAAAATGAGCTTTCCTAATAACTTGGGACCTACCCATCCAAAAATAAACCATCGTAGCCATGAGTGGTCAGACAAAACCTGAGACCAGAGACTCATTCTCTTCTCAAATGCTTTCTACAGAAGATTTTTTAAAGAACAAGGTGTGGGGGGTGAATGTGAAAGTAAAATAAATCTTGGGGCCCCAAAATAACTAATTTAAGGGGAGAAGTAAAACTGGGCACTGCTTAGGGCAAACCTGCCTCCAATTCTGTTCAAAGTCATGTCTCTGCTCACAAAGATAAATGCATACCTGATTGCCTCCTTTGGAAAGGCTAATCAGAAACTCAAAAAAATGCAACTGTTCATCTCTCACCTACCTGTGACGTGAAATCCACCTCCCTGCTCAAGTTGTCCACCTTTCCAGACAGAACTAATGTCCATCTTACATATATTGATTGATGTCTCATGTCTCCCTAAAATGGATAAAACCAAACTGTGCTCTGATCACCTTGGGCACATGTTGTCAGGACCTACTGAGGTGGTGTCCTCAACCTTGGAAAAATAAACTTTCTAAATTAACTGAGACCTGTCTCAGATATTCAGCGTTCACAGTACAAAAGTTTTACTTCCAAATCAGGTCACAGTCACATGTACACGGGGTTAGGACATGAAAATATATTTTGGTTGGGTGGGGGACACAAGTCTACCAAATACAAAAGGATACAGCCTTTTGGAAACTGCAGCTTGGAGAGAGACCAGCGCTAAGCAACTTAAAGCTTAGAGGGTAGAGTGGCAGGGGCCCCCAGATCTGGAAGAGGATAAGAAAATAAAAGTGGAAGGCAACCATTTTTACTTTTGCTAAGGCACATGACAAAGTAAGGGTAAAATTTCTGCCACCTCTAATGTCTTAAAGAAATCTACTACTTGGCTTTCCAAATTGAAGCTTCTACAGCACTGACATCATAATTTTGTGTGTCCAGAAACATTGTGATATTTTCCCTGTTTTGGACTCTTTTTACCTGTTTTGAACTTTATTTTCTTTTGTAACTGAGCAGCTTGGCTTCAAACTGCATTTTACAACTTACTTTTTCCTTTCCTCTATTTGCACAGTGAGAAAAACTCCAGGTGTGTTTTTTCTTGCCTTGAAATACAGCCTTGGCAACCTACATAATGGGAGAAAATTTTTGCAATCTACTCATCTGACAAAGTGCTAATATCCAGAACCTACAAAGAGCTCAATCAAACTTACAAGAAAAAATCAAACAACTCCATCAAAAAGTGGAAGAAGGATATGAACAGATACTTCTCAAAAGAAGACATCTATGCAGCCAACAGACTCATGAAAAAAGACTCATCACTACTGGCCATCAGAGAAATGCAAATCAAAACCACAATGAGATGCCATCTCACACCAGTTAGAATGGTAATCATTAAAAAGTTAGGAAACAACAGGTGCTGGAGAGGATGTGAAGAAATAGGAACACCTTTACACTGTTGGTGGGACTATAAACTAGTTCAAACATTGTAGAAGACAGTCTGGTGATTCCTCAGGGATCTAGAACTAGAAATACCATTTGACCCAGCCATCCCATTGCTGGGTATATACACAAAGGATTATAAATCATGCTGCTATAAAGACATATGCACAAGTATGTTTATTGCAGCACTGTTCACAATAGCAAAGACTTGGAACCAACCCAAATGCCCATCAATGATAGAGTAGTTTAAGAAAATGCACATATACACCATGGAATACTATGCATCCATAAAAAAGGATGAGTTCATGTCCTTTGTAGGGACATGGATGAAGCTGGAAACCATCATTCTCAGCAAACTATCACAAGGACAAAAAACCAAACACTGCATGTTCTCACTCATAGGTGGGGGTTGAACAAAGAGAACACTTGGACACAGGAAGGGGATCATCACACACTGGGGTCTGTCATGGGGTGGGGGTAGGGGGGAGGGATAGCATTAGGAGATATACCTAATGTAAATGACGAGTTAATGGGTGCAGCACAACAACATGGCACATGTATACATATGTAACAAACCTGTACATTGTGCACATGTACCCTAGAACTTAAAGTTCTAAATAATAATAATATTAGTAAAGTTCTAAAATAATAATAATAATAATAGTAATAAAGAAATACAGCCTTGGAAGGTACTCTGACACTCCACCTTATGCTCCTGTGCCTTATGCACATTTGTTTATCTGGATGTTTCTTAAGCTCACATCATACTCACTTATCTGGTCATATATTTACTTAGGAATCTTCAGGAGCCAAATCCTGACACAACGAGGCACCTCCTGAATTCTCTCTCCAATAAAAGCTTACTTCAAGACTGGAACCCACTCCCAGATACAGACTTACTACAAGACTGACTGTGATTAATCTGTAACCTGGTAGAGCCCACAATGGCCCCAGCCCCTACATCAGAAGGAACAATAATTCAAGGTGAGCCATTGGATCAAGTCTTGTCACCTGGCACCTCCTAGCATTCCCTGCCTCTTCTGCATTCCAAACTCTCTCTTTGAAACCCCTGCATTCCCTACAAAAATAGAAAAGTAATTCTTTTTTAGCCACTCTTCCTCTTGCTGGCATGAATAATAAAGTCTCAGTCTTTTTCTATCACATCTAGTTATTATTTTAGCTTCTTTCTACAAGTGGTGAGCAGTCAAACCCTCTGCCAGTTACAAAGTGACTTTGAGAGTCTGGATAGCAGAACCTACCACAGGGGGACAGCCTTGCTCACTCAAGAAGCCCCCTGCCCACCCCTCCCTTGGACTCCCACAGGAATTGACTATGAAGGAGGAACTAAACCTGTCCAGAGTGTGTAGGGGTTAATGGAAGAGGGCCAGAAAAGAGAGGCCAGAATAGTGGACAATTTGGTTGGCAAAACCTGACTATTGTTCCCTTTATAGTCCATAGGTTGTGCCACTAGATTTGAAATAGGCAGCAGGTAAGAGACAAGGGAAATTGGACTCAATAATTCTCAAGAGACCCCAGAGTGGAATTAAAGGCAGTGTAGACCTAATAGCATGGGCTTGAGGGTCAGAACCTTGTGTCCTGATCTCAAATATAAAACTGACTCACTCTGTGTGTCCTTAGAAAAGGCTTAGTGTCTTCATCTGTGAAATGGAAACAAGAGCCACTGCCCTAGCTGCTTCTGCATATGGTTATAAGTATTGATATTGTTTGGTTATATTCCCACTCAAATCTCATCTTTAATTGAATAGAAAAGAAAAACCCATTTTCTGAGGAGAAATTCAAGTTGGCTGCAGAAATTTGCATAAGTAGCAAGGATCCAAATATTAGTTGCCAAGACAATGAGGAAAATGTCTCCAGGGCATATCAGAGGTCTTCATGGCAGCCTCTCCCATCACAGGCCCAGAGGCCTAGGAGAACAAAATGGTTTCGTGGCCTGGGCCCAGGGCCTCCCTGCTGTGTGCAGTCCAGGGACTTGGTGCCCTGCATTCAAGCTGTGGCTCAAAGGGACCAAGGTGCAGCTCAGGCTGTGGCTTCAGAGGGTGCAAGTCCCAAGCCTTAGCAGCTTCCACATGATGTTGAGTCTGCAGGTGCATAGAAGTCAAGAATTGAGGTTTGGGAATTTCTGACTAGATTTCAGAGGGTGTATGGAAATGCCTGGATATCCAGGAATAAGTTTGCTGTAAGGGTGGAGCCCTCATGAAGAACCTCTGCTAAGGCATTGCAGAAGGAAAATGTGGGGTCAGAGCCCCCACACACACTCCCCACTGGGGCACTGTCTAGTGGAGCTTTGAGAACGGAGCCACCATCTTCCAGAGCTTAAAATAGTAGATCCATTGACAGCTTGCACCATGTACCTGGAAAAGCCGCAGACACACAACACCAGCTTGTGAAGGAAGCTGGGAGGGGGACTGTACTATGCAAACCCACTGGGGTGGGGCTGCCCAGAGCCATGGGAGCTCACTTCTTGCATCAGCATGGCCTATTGTGAGACACGGAGTCAAAGAAGATCATTTTGGAGCTTTAGGATTTGACTGCCCCCACTGGATTTTCGACTTGCATGGGTCCTGTAGCCCCTTCTTTTTGGCCAATTGTGCCCATTTGGGACAAGTGTATTTACCCAATGCCTGTGCTCCCATTGTATCTAGGAAGTAACTAACTTGCTTTTGATTTTATAGGCTCATAGGTGGAAGGGACTTGCCTTGTCTCAGATGAGACTTTGGACTTGGACTTTTAGGTTAATGATGGAATGAGTTAAGACTTTGGGGGACTGTTGGGAAGGCATGATTACGTTTTGAAATTGGAGGGCATTAGATTTGGGAGGGGTCAGGGGTAGAGTGATGTAGTTTGGCTGTGTCCCCACCCATATTTCATCTTGTAGTTCCCATAAACCCCATGTGTTGTCACAAGGTAATTGAATTATGGGGGCAGTTACCCCATGCTGCTGTTCTCATGATAGTGCGTGAGTTCTCAGGAGAGCTTATGGTTTTATAAAAGACCTTTTTCCCTTTTGCTCAGCACTTCTTCTTCCTGCCATTATGTGAAGAAGGACATGTTTGCTTTCCTTTCACCATGATTGTACATTTCCTGAGGCTTCCACAGCCATGTGGAACTGTGAGTCAATTGAATCTGTTTCCTTTATAAATTACCCAATGTTGGGCATTCCTTAAAGCAGTGTAAGAACAGACTAATACAATTATCATTTGGAAGCAGAAGCATGATAAAATGGAATAATGATGATGAGAACAACAGAGCACTGGTCAGCAGGAATATTTGGGGGATCAAATGAGATAACAAAAAGTAGAAGCACATAGTAAATGTTCAATATATCTGCATCTTTTTCATTCCTTAGGAAGGAAACAGAGGAGACTTCCTATTTCCAGCTGTCAAATGAAGATAATTGACCGTCAAAGTGATTAAAATCAAAAGTCACATATCTGGTAATGCACCAGAGCCAGGACTTTGAAACTAATCATTTTGACTGCAAGTTCAATATTTTTTCTCCCAGATGTCATGCTTCAAGTTCCTCATCTGTTATATGGGAATAATGCTAATAATAATGATAACTGTAGTTTGTTTAGCCAATAAATTTATATATGGGAAAACATTCCAAAAATTATAAAGTCCTGTACAAATTTAATGAATTTTTATTATTATTCTACTTCCTCAACTTGTATTCCACCAACTCTCACTAAAGTGTTAGCTAAGAATAGGCTTAAGGTACAGTCCCTTCCTGCAACATCTACTTTTTAACAACTATTGCAAATAGTTAACATTTATCGCACTATCGCACTATGACTCTTGGTCACACACTGTTATAAGCACTTATGTGTATCTACTCATTCCATATTCACAACCCTGTAGAGTAGTTATTACTATTATCTTCATTTTAAAGATAGTCCCTGACTTGCAGAGTAGTTGTGAACATGAAATACAATCACATATGTAAACTTCTGAGAACAATGCCTTGGCTTATTGTAAGTACTGTGTAAATGTTAGCTATAATTACTAGTATTACTCTCCTCATTTTCCAGGCGCAGCGGGGGAGGAACGGAAAAATTTAAGACCTGGCTGACCCTTGGTAAGACCTCATCTCTGCCCTCTGATATCATCCCCTTAAAGCTGTGTCCCCGCTTTAGCCAAGATAGCAGCCCCAGCCTTGACCACAGCCAAATCTGGGCCAAAGTAGTCACAATTTCAAGAGCTATTTAGTTCTGGAGTGTTGGATGACTAGGCCTCAAAAATAAAACACCCCAGAGGAAGCCTGCCAAAGCCCAGTTTCCCTGTAAAACATAGAAGGACCTGAGTTTGTTCAGCATACTAGGTTTTTCACTTTCATTGTATCTCATAATCCGATGCAATCATATAGCCATTGCTGCTTAACAATGAATTGTTTTCATATCGATTATCCCAATTTAGACACACAACAGACCTGCGAGGTAACTGCACTGAAGATAAGAATTTCCAGCTGGTAAAGAGTACTGCCAAAACTCAGAAAGAGAATAAGATTTGTGACAGAGCCCATGCTGGAACTCTTAGATCCTACTTGCCTCCCAGTTTCTGTGTGTCCAAGGAAATTCCTTCCCTTTGGGACTGTGTTCCCATCATCTGTAAAGTGAAGTGACTGGATGAACAGAGCCCCTGACCCACATCGATATCCCTTGACATTCGGGTTTTTCAAGCTACTTTGCTTTTTCCCTGGGCCCCAGTCCATGTGTGAACTGGTGTTCAACATCTCAAGGAAAGCTATGCAGCATCTCTTTGAAACAATCAGAGGGCACAAGAAGCCTACAGAGGAGAGCCAATAGGAAAGGAGGCATTAGGTTGAACCCAGGTGATCAGTTTCCCACTGGACATAGATAAGTACAGGTTTATATGGAAGGAAAGGACTACAGAAAGTCAAGGCATGAAGAACCTTAGAAACTGATCCTTCAGGTGGAAAAACTGAGGCCTAGAGAGAGGAAACAGCTAGTTGGAGATCACAAAGCAAGTCAGACTAGAGAAAAAGCTAGAACTCAGTGTTTCCCAATTTTCAGACACAGTTTCTTCAACTGCATCAATCTGCTGCTACAACAGTACTGTTTTGAATTGTTTCTCTGGATGAATGTTGTTCACATTTATTTATAATTTACCACGTTTTAATAATAACGACAATTGGTACCACGTTGCAGATTCCCACAAAATGTTATGAATGGTACTAGGCTGGGTAGCTTACATACAATGGCTCTTTCGAGCCTCAAAACAGCCCTCTTAGGTAGGTAGTGTTTAGCCCCATTTCACAGGTGAGAGGGCAAGTCACATCCAAGCCTTTGTAATTCCAAAACTTACGATTTAAAAAAATCCACAATTTGTCTCTGTGTCCAGCCTATAATAAGGTGATGTGCTCATCTGTGACCCTCTTCCTGGCCACTGGCAACCTTGGCCATGCAGTGTCCAGCTGCAATTACCAGCTAATGGAGTCATTAGATGTGTTTGTTTGCTTGTTTGATTATTGGTCTTAAAAATCACTGCAATAAAATTTACTCCTGGGGGGCGGAGAAAGATGGACAAATAGGAACATCTCCAGTCTCCAACTCCCAGCGCGAGCAACACAGAAGACTGGTGATTTCTGCATTTTCAACTGAGGTACTGGGGTCATTTCACTAGGGAGTGCCAGACAATCGGTGCTGG
>NW_012115866.1:2916469-2916740 GCF_000951035.1 Colobus angolensis palliatus | reverse complement strand
CACCAGGCCTGCCTTACAAGAGACCCTGAAGGAAGCCCTAAACATGGAAATGAACAACCGGTAGCAGCCATTGAAAAACATGCCAAAATGTAAAGACGATCAAGGCTAGGAAGAAACTGCATCAAATAACGAGCAAAATAAACAGTTAATACCATACTGGCAGGATCAAGTTCACACATAACAATATTAACCTTAAATGTAAATGGACTAATTGCTCCAGTTAAAAGACACAGACTGGCAAACTGGATAAAGAGTCAAGACCCATCAGTCT
>NW_012115866.1:2906986-2912285 GCF_000951035.1 Colobus angolensis palliatus | reverse complement strand
GATATACATGATGAATTGATGGGTGCTGATGAGTTGATGGGTGCAGCACACCAACATGGCACAAGTATACATATGTAACAAACGTGCACGTTATGCACATGTACCCTAGAACTTAAAGTATAATAATAAAACAAAACAAACAAAAAAGAATAATTGTTTGGGTCAGCAGACACTCATCCCAAGGCTCACTGGAATCTGAACGCAGTTCTCCTAAGTATCAAGCAGTCTTGCAATCAGCTTTCTGTGGCATATAGTTGTTAAATGAGTAAGGGTGTGGTGAACAGCCTCCCATCACCATTAAAATTAAACCACTTGAAAACTATAGATGGAATACTAGACACAATAAAAGTAATGATGACTAATATTTCTTAGCACTTACATTGAACTAAGCATTGGGCTAAGCACTTTCTTTATATGTGTAATCTTATTAATCATCATCACACAGCTAGAAAGTATTAAGATTCCCATTTTAAATATGGCAAAGAAGGCTCAGAGTAGAGGTGGCTTGCCCAAGGCTATACTTAGTGCTAAGATTTGAACAAGGTCTTTTTAATGTCAGAGCCTGTGTTCTTTAACTACTGCCCCTGTAAGGATAACACAGTTTCTGGCACTTCATACTACTCAATCAGCAATTCCTATGATTGTTTGTTAATTTTCTTTATCAGTATCTACCAATTATTGAACGGTTGCTATACAGCAGGCATTGTGCTATGTATTTTCTTAAGTTTTAATCAGTTAACCTTCACCACCACACACTGAGGTTTGTACTATTATTATCTCCATTTTGCAACTGAGGAAGCTGAGGTGCAGAGAGACTAAGAAGCTTGCCAAAAGTCACACAGCTAGTAGACAGATAGTAATGATGTGTTTTCTACTCTGGGCGTGGGGGATGGATGAGTGTCTCAGCAACTTTTGCACTGGATGCAGGCCTGGAAGAGATCTGGAAAGCCACCTAGCTGTCCATGTGCCCTCCAACTCTATCTTATCAACTGCAGACAGAGTGTATAAGGGAAAGAGAATGGGCTTTGGAGTCAGTGAGAACTTAAGGAATAATGCTTACTTTCTCTTGAATGATTCTGGTTATGGCCAGAACAAAATCAAAGGCCCTGAGAACACATAGAACTTGACCTCAGCCTGAGAGATGGTTAAAAACATAAACCAAATGGGGGCTTCACTGAAGATGTGGCCAAAGGTCTCCACCAGGCCCTTTACCAGAAAGAAAGCAAGACTGAAAGGCTGTAGGTGCAGGTGGCTGGTTTGTCCTTTCTAATTGTTTTGCCTGTCTTGAAGTCATGCCAAATGCTGGACTTTCTCCTAGCTATCCTGCTACCCAGGGCACAAGTAGTTGCACATTTAGTCATTTCTTATCTGAAATCCAATACTGTTTTGGAAAACAATAATAGAATGTCAGAGTTAGAGCTCATCTGGTCTAATCCCTCATTTAATATGGGAAAATTGAGGACCCAAGAGATTAAGTTCCTTAACCACATTCATCTAGAGAACTGGAAGCACGGAAGTCATCAGGAAAAGGCTAATTTGAATTAAATGCAACTTGTTTAAGAAGGCAGGGAATTGTGTAATGAATGTTTAGATAGGTTTCCATATAAACAAGAGTTAAATGTTCTAAAATCTTCAGCACTAAATTTGGTCTATGTTAGCTACCTGGACAACTCATCTCTACGGAATGCCTCATTCCACTAAATTTTTGAGGAAATGAGAAATAGCTTTATATAGGTTTTTCACATATAAAAAGATTTAACCTCAAATATTTGTACTATTAAACATCCAGTTACCTTTTAAAATTGGTATGTTAATTGCCCCCAAATTCAGGGCTGAATCTGGTTTAGCCCTTGTGTCTTGACAAGTACCTGCTTTAAGTCACTTGGGCAATAAAATAACTGATAAATCCTCTGCTTTCCTGAATTAGTTTCAAAATTAATCACTGCTTCTAGATGTCTTGGGTGCACCATCAACAACTGAAACCAATATCTCAGGATGGGTTGTGAATAATTCATATGTATTACGTGAATATCAAGAAACAAATAGGTGATCTTTTCAGCTGAAAATATTAAGTAAAGTTGCTTGGCTTAGTTATTAAAATTGTGACTGAAATCCACTTGATTTCAATCAAATCTAGACCTCAGCACCCAGAATCTAAGTGCTCAATAAGACCCTGTCAGAATTTGGGCAGTGAGACTAAAGTAACCATAGTCCTCATGTCACCTTTTTAGTCCTTTGTCTGGTTTTCATGGAAACACGTGGTGAGGAGAACATTCTGGGTGTGTCTATGATTAGCAGATGCTGACAGATAGGGCCCCAATGGGAGAAACAAGAGGTGAAGAGAGGTGTGGAACTCTGGGAGATGACAAAAAAAGGTGGGGGGACTCAGTACTTAATGGAACAAAAACAACTTTTATAGTAAATTTTAAACAACGATAAGTGTTCTTAAACTGCATTGGGAATTATTGAGGGTGGCCACAAAGAAGACTTGGAGAAGTAGTGAGATGATCTTAGGCACTAAAATAGGAGGACCTCCTCCAAAGGAAGAGGCTTACTCTCAACTCTTGGAGTCTCTGTTTTCCCATCTAGAACTTGGTAAGAACTAATGTCGTTTTACCTTACTTCAGGGGGATAGTGTATAGTTAACAGACAGGATCCTTCAAAGGACATTTTCCCCTTCAATGTAAAGGTGTTCCAGAAATTTAAGTGATTGTAATTGTAACTACTACTCTTGAATCACTATTTCAGTGGATATTTTCAAACATCTGTCACTAGAGCTCTGATGCTACTACTAAAGCAATTGATAAGTTACTTCTACCCTTCACCACATAGCATCAAGGCAAAGCAGCAATTTCTGCTTATACTGGATACCTTGCATCTATACCATTTTATTTAATCCCCACAACAATACTCACTTACCAGAGGAGGAAACTGAGGGTGAGAGGTTGTGACTTGCCTCAGGTCTCAGAAAAACAAGCCAATGGTAGAGCTTTGCCTAAAATACACATATATTAAGTCCCAGATCAAATTCCCTTCTCTTACACTTTTCAGGTCCCTGTTTGAGGGTGAAAAGAGATAAGGAAGGAAATTCCAGAAAGAACTCCTACCATATCTAGCCATTCAGGGGCTATTCAGGCTACCAGTTTCTTCTTGAGTAAACTTTGGTAGTTTGCACTTTTTTCAAAGAGAATACCATTTTCATCAAAGTTGTCAAATCTATTGGCATGAAGTTGTTCCTAACATTTTATTTTTTTTTAATATGTATAGCATCTGTAGTGATGTTACCTCTCTCATTTCTTATATTGGTAATTTGTGTCTTCCCTCTTTTGTTCTTGGCTATTCTGGCTAAAGGCTAATAAATGTTATTGATTTTCTCAAAGAGTCAGCTTTTGGTTTTATTAATTTTCCTCTGCTGTTTTTCTGTTTTGTATTTCATTTACTTTCACTCTGATATTTCCTATTTTTTTCTTCAGCTTACTTAGGGTTTACTTTGCTCTTCTTTTTCTGGTATCCTAAGGTGAAATCTAAGATCATTAACATGACCTTTCTTCTTTATAATAGAAGGATTTAGTACTATAAATTTCCCTAATAAAAGTGCTTTAACTGCCCACAAAATGTTATATTCTACCCATTCTTTAATTCAATAAAAGTATCTTAGACATTTCCTATGTTCCAGGCACTATGATAGGTATTGGAGATAGATTAGTGAACAAGAAAAAGTCCTTATTCTTATGAATCTGACATCCCATCCCAGTGAGGAGAGACAGATGATAACAGATAAATAAGTAACATGACAATTTCAGCTAGAGGTAAAGTGCCTCTGCAAGCAATCAATAAACTGCTGGAAGTGAGGAGGCAGTTTTAGAGGGTCATGAAAGGATTTTCTGAGGAAGTGACATGTGAGCTGACAGCTACATGATAGGAAGGAGCCAGATAGGTCAACATCTGGGCCCAGAGAACACTGTAAACATGATTCTACTGTCATGTGAAACATGACAGTAGGGTTCAAGGGATTTGGGGGATGATCATGGAAATTTATATGAAAATCAGGTGGCAGTAGGAGACAATGAGCTTTATTTGGGTGGCTCTTTGACAGGCTATATGATAAGGAAAGTCTTTCATGGCAAAAGAAATTCCACAGCCACTTAGGGGTATATATCCAATAGAAATGGAATGAAGATCTTGAAGACATATCTGCACTCCGATGTTCACTGCCGCATTATTTGCAATAGCCAATGTAGAGAAATAATCAAAGTATCCATCAATGGATGAATGGATAAAGAAATCATGGTACATATAGAATGGAATATTATTCAGCCATAAAAGAAGAAAATTCTGCTTTTTGCAACATGTATTAACCTGGAGGACATTATACTAAGTGAAATAAGCCAGAAACAGAACAACAAATACTGTATCATCTCACTTACATGTGCAATCTAAAAAAGTCAAAGTCTTGGAAACATAGAGTTGAATGGTGGTTTCCAGGGACTGTGTGGTGGTAGAGATGGGGATATGTTGATCGAAGGGTACAAATTTTCAGTTATAGGATGAACAGGCTCTGGAGTTCTAATGTATAGAACTCCAGATGGACATGTTAATTTGATTGTGGTAATCATCACACAATGCATATGCATACTAAATCATCATATTGCACATCTTGAATATTTTCATATTTATTTAACAATTAAATATTTTAAAAAATTAAAGTTATCTGAAAGTAATTTAAAAAGAGTGTGTAATTCAATGGTTCTTAGTATAGTCACAGGCATGTGCAACCATCACCACAGAATATTTTCATCACCTTAAATAGATACCTCAAACCTTGTATCTATTATCCCCTTGCCCACCACCCCAGATCTCCCCAATGTTGTTAAGCAACCAGTTTTTTAATTTATATCTCTCTACAGTTCTCCTGTTCTGGATATTTCTTATAAATGGAATAATATGCTACATAGCCTACATGACTTTTCGTGATTATTTTCATTTCACACAATATTTTCAAAATTTGTCCATGTTATACCATGTATTTGGTACTTTATTACTTTTCATGGATATATAATACTCATTTGCATGGGTGTAACACATTTTTCTTTAATTTTTTTATTTTTTTATCTTTTTTTATTATACTTTAAGTTCTAGGGTACATGTGCATAACGTGCAAGTTTGTTACATATGTATACTTGTGCCATGTTGGTGTGCTGCACACATCAACTCGTCAGCACCCATCAATTCATCATTTATATCAGGTATAACTCCCGAAAGCAATCCCACCCCCCTCCCCATGATACGCCCCAGTGTG
>NW_012115866.1:2890338-2903382 GCF_000951035.1 Colobus angolensis palliatus | reverse complement strand
CACGTTATGCACATGTACCCTAGAACTTAAAGTATAATAAAAAAACAAAACAAAACAAAACAAAACAAAAAAAAAAGAAAATGCAGAAATCACTGGTCTTCTGTGTCCTTCTCGGCGGGAGTTGGAGACTGGAGCTGTTCCTATTCGGCCATCTTGCTCCGCCTCCATCCTTTGGCTATTGTAAAAGGTGAGACATTTATACAATCTGAAGATAAACCAGAGTATTGACTATTGTAAATAATGGTACTCTAAACATTCATGTATGGGTTTTTGTGTGGACATATGTTTTCATTTATCTTGCCTATATGCGTAGAAATGGAATTCTTGAGTCATACAGTAAACTTTATGCTTCAATGCTTGAAGACCTGCCAGATTACTTCCTAAGACAGCTGCATCATTTTACATTCCTGCCAGCAGTGTATGAAAGTTCTGATTTCTTCACATCTGTGACAATACTTGCTAATTTTAGCCAACCTGTTGAGTGTGAAGTGGTATGTTATTGTCATTTTAATTTGCATATCACTGATGACTAATGACATCAAGCACGTTTTCATATGCTTTTTGGCCATTTTTATATCTTCCTTGGAGAATATCATCAGATCCTTTGCCTATATTTAAAACTGTGTTCTTTGTCTTTTTATTTTTGGGTTGCCAGTGTTCTTTATATATTTTGGATACAAGTCCCTTATCACATATATGCTTTGCAAATACTCTCTCCCATTCTGTGAGTTGTTTTTTTTTTTTTCACTTTCTTGATAGTGCCCATTGAAGAACAAAAGTTTTTAATTTTAATGAAGTCCAATTTATCTCTTGTTGCTTATGTTTTTAGTGCCATACCTGAGAAACCTTTGCCAAATCTAAGGTTACGAAGGTTTACCCCTGTTTTCTTCTAAGAGTTTTAGACTTCCAGTTCTTACATTTAGGTCTTTATTACATTTTTCGTTAATTTTTGTAGATGGTGTGAAATAAGGGTCCAAATTCATTCTTTTGCATGTGGCTATCAAGTTGTCCCAGCACAATTTTTTGAAAAGACTAATGCCCCACTGGATGGTTTGGCATCCTTGTTGAAAATCAGTAGATCATAGATGCATTCTTCCATTTATGGGGTCTCAATTGTATTCCATTCATCTACGTATCTGTCCTTGTGCCAGTGCCACACCATCTTGATTACTGTTGCTTTGTAACAAATTTAGGAATCAGGAATTGTGAGTCCTCTTACTTTTTTGTTTTTTTTGTTTTCAGGAAGGGTTTGGCCATTCTAGGTCTCTTGAAATTCCATATGGATTTTAGAATCAGCTTGTCTAGCTCTTTCTACAAAGAAAAACAGCTAGAATTATGACTTATATTTCACTGAATCTGTAGATTCACTTGGGGAGTATTGCCATCTTAACAAGGTTAGGGCTTCCTGTCCATTAGCATAGGATGTTTTTCTAATTATTTGGATCATATTTCAACAGTGTTTTGTAGTTTTCAGAGCATAAGTTTTGTACTTCTTAAAAATATAATGTTACATATTTTAATCTTTTTGATGTTACAGTGAAGAGAATGTTTTTTAAATTTTATTTCCAGATTTTTCACTGCAAGTGTATTGAAATACAATGAATTTTGCAAATTGATTGTGACGGTTAATTTAAAATGTCAACTCGACTGGATTGAGAGATATCTAGATGGCTGGTGAAGCATTGTTTCTGGGTGGATCTGTAACAGAGCTTCCAGAAGAGACTGACTTAAGAGTCAGTGGACTAAGAGAGGAAGACCCAGTGGGCAGGCACCATTCAATAAGCTGGGGCCTGGTTGGGAAAAACAGGCAGAAAAAAGAGAATTCTCTTTTCCTGCTCTCTCTCAACCTTCCAGAGCAATACTCTTTTTCTTTTCCAACTTTTTCTTTTTCTTTTCTTTCTTTCTTTCTTTCTTTCTTTCTTTTTTTTTTTTTTTTGAGACAGATTCTTGCTCTGTTGCCCAGGATGGAGTGCAGTGGTGTGATCTTGGTTCACTGCAATCTCTGCCTCCTGGGTTCAAGTAATTGTTCTGCCTCAGCCTCCCAGATAGCTGAGATTACAGGTGTGCACCACCATGTCCAGCTAATTTTTTTTGTATTTTTATTACAGACGGGGTTTCACTGCATTGGCCAGGCTGGTCTTGAACTCCTGACCTCATGTGATCTACCCACCTCGACCTCCCAAAGTTCTGGGATTACAGGAGTGAGCCACCACACCCAGCCATATACTTTTTCTCTTCCTGCCCTTTGACATCAGACTAGGTTCTTCAGCTTTTGGATTCTGAAACTTGTTCCAGTCACCTCCCAGATTCTTTTGGGCTTTGGGACTTGGACTGGAGGTGGGACCACCAGCTTCTCTTGTTCTGCGGCTTCTGGAATGAGCTATGTTACCAGCTCATTTGCAGACGGCCTATTGTAGGACATCATCTCTGAAATAATGCAATTCAATTCCTTTAATAAATCCCCTCTCATATTGGTTCTGTCTCTTATTGGTTCTGTCTCTCTGAAGAAACCTGACTAATACATTGTATTAGTATATGAAATCTTGCTGAACTCTTTTATTAGCTTTATTAGTTCTGTAGTGGATTCCTTAAGGTTTTCTGTATTAAAAATCATGCCATCTGTGAATAGAGATAGGTTTACTTCTTCTTTTCCAATGTGATGACTTTCATTTTATTCTCTTGCTGAATTTCCCTGAGTGGAACTTTCAGAACAATGTTCAATAGAAGTGGTGCCTTCTTTCTGATATTAAGGGAAAAGCATCCAGTCTTTCTCCATTAAGTATGACTTTAGTTGTGAGTTTTTCACGCCCTGTCTATGAAATAGTCCTTGAATAATATGAACTAAGGTTGAGGAAGTTCCTTTCCATTCCTAGTTTGTCAAGTGTTTTTTATCATGAAAGTGTTCTGGATTTTGTAAAATGCTCTTTCTGAATCTATTGAGATGATCATGTGAATTCGTTTTTTGTTCTATTGACACAATGTATTGCATTAATTGATTTTCTGATATTAAACTAACCTTGCATTCCTGAGACAAATTCACTTGGTTGTGAGGTATAATTATTTTAATATGTTGCTGGATTTAGTTTGGTAGTACTTTGTTGAGGATTACTACATCCATATTCATAAATATTAGTCTGCAGTTTTATTATCTTATGATGTCCTTGTCTGGTTTTGGTATCAGGATAATACTGGCCTCATAAAATAAGTTAGAAAGTGTTACCTTCTCTTAATTTTTGGAAAGAGTTTGTGAAGGATTGCTATTAATTCTTCTTTGACAGTTTGATAGAATTTAGTATTGAAGACATCTGGATTTTTGGCTTTTGTTTGTGGATAGTGTTTACCTTCTTCATTCAATCTCCTCTGTTGTGATAAATCTACTCACATTAGCTATTTGTCCATGAGTCCGTACCAGTAGTTTGAGTCTCTCTCAGAATTTGTGAATTTCATTTAAGTTATCCAATTTTTTGGCTTATAATTGTTCATGATATTCCTTTATAATTATTTTATTTCCACAAGGCCAGTAGTAATGTCCCTGTTTTACTCCTGATTCTAAGTTATTTGAGTCTTTTCTTTTCATCTTGGTAAACCTACCTAAAGATTTGTCAATTTTGTTGATCTTCTCAAAAAAAAAAAAAAAAAAAACCAGCTTGTGGGAGTTCATGGTGGATGAGAGGCAAGACTAGATTGCAGCTCCCACTCAGATGGACAGAACAGCATGTATAGGCTCGCGTCATGAACTTTTGCTCCAGAACAACTGCGAGAATACATTAAGAAAGCCAAAAGAACCCACAGATCCTCTGAAGGCAATGGATTGCTCCTGCAGGACCTGGGAGACACCACAAATACTACGAGTGTCAAAACTGTGGAAATGGGAAAGGGAAATCATCCATCCCTGAACATACACCCCCAACTGGGGAACCTGAGGTCTAAATTATGGGAGAAGATTCTGACCTTACCTGGAGTTGAGTCAATTTAGAGAGCTGAGTGAAATACAGGGGTAGAGGAAGCAGTGGGTAAACCCCTGCAGGCTCACTGGGTCCCCTACCAAGCCATTTCTGCCTCACCTCACAGGGGTTCTTGATGAAGGCTGCCAGAGGTACTAGGAAAAGGCCACAGGAAGAAGGAAACCTCCAGCTGAACTTTGTAACAATTTGAACTGGTTGAGAAGTCTCCTGGCCAGAACTCAGGGAAAGGTGTGAATCTGGTATGAAGACTCCATAGGCAGTGGAAGAAGCAAAGCCCTACTTATTTTTGCAGCTGGGAGGTGGGTAGCCTGGAGCAAGTTCTCAGCCCTGCTCACCCATTGCCTAGAAACAAACTTGGTGCTGTTGTGGGGAGGAGGCACGGTGGGAGTGAGACGGTCCTTTAGGTTGCATGGGAGGTGGATGAGGCCTGTAACTGCCGGCTTTCCCCTACTTCCGTGACACCCTGCATAACAGCAAAGGAAGCCATAATCCTTCTAGAAACATAACTCCATTGACCTAGAAACCTCAACTGCATTGCCCACAGCAGCTGCAATAAGAGCTGCCCAAGTAGAGTCTGAGCTCAGACACACCTAGCCTTGTCCCCACCTAATGGTCCTTCTTTACCCACCCTGGTAACTGAAAACAAAGGGCATACACTCTTGGGAGATCTAGGGCCACGTACACCACCTGTTCCTCTCCATACCGCCATAGCTGATACTTTCTTGAAAGTTCCACTTCTCAGCAGGAGCAGAACTAAATGAACTTGAAGCAAAAGAAAAAATACAAAAGATAAATGAAACGAAAAGCTGGTTATTTGAAAAGATAAATGAAATTGATAGACCATTAGCAAGACTAACCAAGAAAACAAGAAAGAAAATCCAAATAAGCTCAATTAGAAATGAAACGGGAGATATTACAACTGACACCACAGAAATACAAAATATCATTCGAAGAACTATGAACACCTTTATGTACATAAACTAGAAAACCTAGAGGAGATGGATAGATTTCTGGAAAGATACAACCTTCCTAGCTTAAATCAGGAAGAATTAGATACTCTGAATAAACCAGTAACAAGCAGTGAGATTGAAATGGTAATTTAAAAATTAAAAAAACAAAAACAAACAAACAAACAAACAAACAAGAAAAACTCCAAGACCAGAGGGATTCACAGCAAAATTCTACCAGACATTCAAAGAATAATTGGTACTAATCCTATTGACACTAGATATTCCACAAGATAGAGAAAGAGGGCACCCTCCCTAAATCATTCTATGAAGCCAGTATCATCAAAACCAGGAAAGGACATAACCACAAAAGAAAACTGCAGACTAACATCCCTGATTAATATAGATCCTAAGATCCTTCACAAAATGCTATCTAACTGAATCAAACAACATATCAAAAAAGATAATCCAGCATGATCAAGTGAGTTTCATACCAGGGATGTAGGGACAGTTTAACATATGCAAGTCAGTAAACGTTATACACCACATAAACAGAATCAAAAACAAAAATCACATGATCATCTCAACAGATGCAGAAAATAACATCTGACAAAATCTGGCATCCATTTATAATTAAAACTCTCAGCCAAATCAACATACAAGGGACATACCTCGATGTAATAAAAGCCATCTATGACAAACCCACAACAAACATAATACTGAATGAGGAAAAGTTGAAAACAGTCCCTCTGAGATCTGGAACAAGACAAGGATGCCCACTGTCACCACCCCCTTCACCCCCTGGCTAGTACAGGAAGTCCTAGCCAGAGCAATCAGACAACAGAAGGAAATGGAGTCTCTGCTTCTCTAAACTGAGTGAGAGAAGGGAGAGAGTAGTTTTGGTGCACATACCATACCAAAGTCTGACCCATTCACCTTTCTTACTGAATTTTCATATTTTTATAAATATATGTGTCTTCATCTGCTGTTTGCTTCTAGGATTGTTTTCTTCCTAGACTTTTAAATAACTCTGGTACCTTTGTTTTGCTACATTTATTAACTCATTCCTCCCTATTGTCAGGAGAGTGTTAAGGACAGAAGTATCAAAGGGGTAGTACACATTTCACTGACGTATTATCAACACCTGGCAGACGATTTTCTAAAGTACCTAGATATGTAGATATGGCAAAATTTTGAAGATGTCCCAAAATGGCTGAAGTTTGGGAAATATTACCGTAGGGGAAAAGTTGTGGACCTTGAACACAGGCACGTATTTTCATTCTTTCATTCAACAAACATGTTTTGAGACCCTACTATAGATCAAGCACTGGTCAGGGCTATGGAGCCATAAGAGTGAAGAAAACAGAAAAACATTCCTGGCCTCATGGCCATTCTGTTAGGTTGAAACATGTGAAAAAGCCAATATTTGATCATTGTTGACCCATAAAAACAGCAATTTCTGATGGTTCAACCTAATAGTAGGGGGAAATCCCCAGCTTTATCATTCACCGGCTATGTGGCTCTATGTAAGTCATTCTACTTCCCTAAGCCTCAATTTCACCATGTAGAAAATAAAAATAATTAATGCATTTTTTGTTGATTATTCTATATGTTGATAAGCAGAGTGGTGTCCAGCACAGTGCTTAGCACAGAGTAGGCATTCAATAAATCTGAGTTTTCTTACTTTTGAACAGTCTCCCCACAAAACATAAGTAGGGTGTATATTCTTATTTCAAAAGACAAACAGTAGGCTATGCAGAGGAAAATGACGTCATGATTTTCTGACAGTCTGGGTGCCAAGAAATTAACTGGGAAAAGAGAGAGAGTGGAATAGGAGCCAAATTCCTGGAGCCTGAGGACAAGAAAGGCATGGAAATATCCTCGGAGAACTAACAGCAAGGAGACCTGAAGTCTACAGAAAAAGCTCACTAACACCCACAGATTCGAGCCAAATAGAACTAGGGAAATAGTTTGAAAAGAGAATGTGGGGCTCCAAAGATTCACTATCCAATTTCACCTTCTAACCCCTTATGGTTTGGTTTACTTGGAAATAGTTTCAGGTATTGCTATGGATTAAATGTCTCTTCCAAAACTCATGTGGAAACATAATCCCCAATATGGCAGTATTGAGACGTGGGGCCTTTAATAGTGACTGAGTCATGAGGACTCTGCCAGATGTGCTCCGTTGACCTTGGACTTCACAACCTCCAGAATTGTGAGAAATAAATTTCAGTCTCAGGTATTCTGTTATAAGCAACAGAAAACAGACTAACACTGGGTGGAGGGCAGAAGCAAAAGGGAGACAGAAATCAAGGTGTATTGCTGTTAGGGAGAGGGGGAAAAGAGGCCAGTAAGGAATTCTAGGAAATGGATAAGAGCCACAGGGGATGAGCACTTTAAGAAACAACAACAACAAAACTTTTACAGAATTTTTTTACCAAGCGTCAATGCCCTTAAACAGCACCATGAGGTTGGGAGGCTGAGGCGGGGGGATCACGAGGTCAGGAGATCCAGATCATCCTGGCTAACACAGTGAAACCCCATCTTCACTAAAAATACAAAAAATTAGCCGGGCATGGTGGCGGGCGCCTGTTACTCGGGAGGCTGAGGCAGAAGAAAGGCATGAACCCAGGAGGTGGAGCTTGCAGTGAGCCGAGATCGCACCACTGCACTCCAGTCTGAGCGACAGAGCGAGACTCTGTCTCAAAAAACAAACAAAACAAAAACAAAAAAACAAAACAAACAAACAGGAAAGCAGCACCATGAGGGACAAACGTTAGATGCTGAGGAGAATTTTGTTCTCACTTTCTCAATCTATTTTTAACTTTTATTTTTATTTTTAGAGATAGGGTCACACTCTGTTGCCCAGACAGAGTGGTGTAATCACAGTTCACTGAAGCTTCAAAGTCCTGGGCTCCAGCAATCCTACTACCTTGACCTCCCAAACTACTGAGACTACAGGTATGAGCCACTGCACCCGTCCTGGAGAATTTCTTGACAGTGAAGTTGTTAAACAATGAATTGAGAGAATCTTGTTGAGCAGGCATCAGCAAATTGCTAAATTTGAGCCAAGTCCAGCCAGGGGCCTGTTTTAGAAAGGTTTATGAGTGAAAACTGATTTTTACTTTTTAAAGAATTGTTTTAAAGAAGAATATGTAATTGAGACTGCAAGTGACACACAAAGCTTAAAATGTTTCCAATCTGTCCATTTGTAGAAAAAAAAAAAAAAAAAAAACCTTGTAACCCCTGTCCTAGAAGAACTGGCTCATCCTAACACCCTTAGGGCCTCAGTTTCCCTATTTAAAATTTGAGTATGAAGGAGACTGAAAGTCAGCTTAGAGAGGTAGGAGAAAAACAAGAATTTGCTGAATAGTAAATTACTATTTGGTCAACCTTGAGGCTATGTTGTGGAGCTCCAGGCTAGCTTGGGGATGAGGTAGAGGAGGCTGGTGTTGGAAGTTGGGAGGAAGCACCATGGTAAAAGGAGAAAAGAGAAAGCAGCGGGAAGAGATGGGAATAGTAGTTTATACCAGCCCCATTCCACAGACCAAGTCTCAAGGAAGACAGGCAGGAGGAAAAGAAACAAAAATAAGTCAGACAAGTGGCTTGCATAGCCCAGGGTATTGCTCTCAGAAGTGAGACTGAGAGGAAACAGATGTTTCAGCCTAGAGGAAAAGGCACGGAAAACCAGCCATTCATTTATAGAGAAGTTAACTAGCTGGGCTGTAGTCAGGAAAACGAAGAGGGATTTAGCCTCTGTCTCTGGGGGTTGGGGTGGGATGCTGAGCAGGTATTTCAGGGTCAGCCCTGCTCTAAAACTACTGCTTAGAAAGAGCTGTGTGACTGGGAAGGCCTGTCAATGGCAATCTCAGAAACAATCTATTCCTCAGCTCCCTTCTAGATTTGGACTCTCTCATTAACATTCCCAGCAAGAAATCTTCATTTCTACTCCCTGTCACTGAGGATCTCACTCATTCTCGAAGCAGCCCTCTATCGCCAAGGCTCTAGGCTAAAATTTTTGTTTTGTTTGTAACTTGACATCTCTCTTCCTGTAATTTCTGTCCTCTGGTCCTGATACAGTTCTTTGGAACAGCACAAAGTTGGTCAGCTCTTTTGTTTATAGTAGGAGAAATGAGTGAGATGTGTTAGAAAAAGAGCACTAGATTTGAGATCAAAATCTCTTGTTGGAAATGCTAGCTCTAGGGTAATATCCAATTCTGTTGAACTTCATTTACCTTATCTGAAAAATGGTCAAAATGACACCTTCCCTAAGCACCTCCAAGCTTAATTTGTGTAGATCAAGTAACATTAATAATAAAAACACATAATGCTCTTCAAAGAACAATTCACAAATTTGCAAGAAGTTCACAATTGTGGGCATTTTGACCCTTGCTATACTGAGCACATGGACAAAGCATTGGCTTTGGAGACTGTGAGACTAAAAATCTTTTCCCAGGGCTGGATTCAATCTGTTTATCACAGATAACTGCTCCCCTTCTGCCCTGACAGGGGGCTGAGGTGACCTCTGGGAGTTGGAGGCACAGAGCTCACAGAGTTAGGGGGAGAGGGAGAAAATTGAACAAATTTTGCAGAAAACCAAGGCCAAAAAGGACTTAAAGTTCCTCTAGTAAACGCCACCACGTAAGTATCACTACTGTCGTATCCTACACTTGCTCTGCCTTAGTTCTTTTATAAACAAGGAACTCGTGTCTCTTAGGGGTTCCTTTTCTGGTCACTGCTAATCTTTCACAAGTTCCTTATTCTGTTGAATCATCATTGACCTCCCTATAAGTTTGTAACCCTGGATCTGTTCTTGGAGAAAATTGAACAGATTTGATTCACATTTGTGCAGGACTCTGTGGACACTAAGAGAAGGACATAATATAAAGATTGTAATATGGGAGGCCGAGGTGGGTGGATCACAAAGTCAGGAGATTCACACCATCCTGGCTAACAAGGTGAAACCCCGTCTCCACTAAAAATACAAAAAATTAGCCGGGCGTGGTGGCGGGCGCCTGTCGTCCCAGCTATTCAGGAGGCTGAGGCAGGAGAATG
Organism: Colobus angolensis palliatus; assembly: GCF_000951035.1. NCBI lineage: Eukaryota > Metazoa > Chordata > Mammalia > Primates > Cercopithecidae > Colobus > Colobus angolensis. The sequence continues at coordinate 2,893,415 of NW_012115866.1, read as the reverse complement.
ACGTGAACCTGGGAGGCAGAGCTTGCAGTGAGCCGAGATCGCGCCACTGCACTCCAGCCTGGGTGACAGAGTGAGACTCCGTCTCAAAAAAAAACCAAAAACCAAAAACAAAAACAGCAAAGATTGTAATATAAGGTAGGATAAAACAAGAGGAAGAACTTCCCATCTATGAGTCATTAAGCAGTGCAACAGGCATGTAGAGGAGGCTGCATAATATTTCTCTCTGCAGAGCTTTAAAAACAGGACAGATCTGTCTGAGAGGGGTTAGGTGTAGTCTTGCATGGAGGCAGGGGAATGGACTAAATAACCTTGAAGAAGTCCTCTCAGTCTCGGCATTCTAGAATTTGAGAAGTCTCTTAACCAACAGTGCATGCTCACACATATCACAGCCAAAGGGGAAAGCCTGGTCTAGTCTTGCTGCTCCTATGATTGCTGCCACAGACATTTAGTTGCTCAGTGTGGCAGCATGCCTCTGGGCCTAGGCAGGAATTCACATGTCAGTCAAGAAGTTGGCAGTGTGTGAGACCTGGTACATGAGCCTATTATCAGTGTCCTATAGAGCAGTTTCAGTTGCCATATCTCCCCTTGCCACAGCCTAGCAGATAGCAAAGGTTTATCTTTGTGAGAAGTGGAAGGTGGCAGCACAGCTTCATCTGTCTCCACTCTGCCCCCAGTCAATCATGCTTCAGAGAATTTCCTTCCCACAACGGAATGAAAACTCTGCTTCTTCTCAACTCCTGGTCATTGGTTCATAGAAACACACTCCATTCTATGTAAGTATAACAAGAAATGGAGGCAGAATCTTCTCCTGTTCCTTTTGAAATGCTATCAGTCCCACATGTACCCTGAAGTGACTTTTCCTGACCCTATTGAACAGGGTGCTGAAGTCTGAGAGTGCTTAACAGATTCCCAGCCATTATTGTTTTGACGTTCACAGAGATTCTCTGATGTCCATATTGTTTTCCATCATTTTAATGGATGAGAAAATGAGGCCTGGAGTAATTAAATAATGTGCCATGGCTTACCTCAACAGGGAGTGAGCTCCTTGTTCTGAAGGCATGCAAACAGAGTCTGACTATCCTTGTATGGCAGGCAGTGGGGAGTTTATGTATCAGATTGCAAGAGAGAAATAATGTTGGACCAGAAGACCTCCACTTCAACCTACTATTGTACAATTCTGGGTAGTAGAGCAAAGTATCAAACTCAGGTCTTCAGCCTCGTCATTCTAGGTTATTTGCACCACACCACCACGTATGAGGTCCTTCAGAGCAGGCACTACATCTTATATATCATTTTTATGTTCTGTACCCAGCATGGCACAGAGTTAACATTGGTGACTTAATTGTTGATTTAACTGCTTGTTGATTTAAAGGCAACAATAATCACTCGTAGAAAGCTCACTGTATTATAGGCACTGTTATAATCTATAAACTTATTTGATACTGACAACAAGCCTAGAAGGTATGTACTATTATCTGCATTTTAAAGATGTAGAAACTGAGGCTCAGAGAACTAAATGAACACAGGTTAGTTTTAGCGAAAGGATTCAAACCCAAGAAGTCTGGCTTCAGTCCTGCCCTTAACCATTCCATTACACTGTCTCTCAGTATGTAATGAATGCATGCATGCATATTCTCCATTATCACAGTTCACTGACTCACCAAGAAGCACTATTTTCAAGCATATATAGCAGACTTGATGGGAGAAATTAGTACAGAACCCACTTGGCTAACACTAGAATGTGGACTAAACTTGGCAGGTAGGGCCCTGAGGCCACTGGAGCTCCCATCTGTCTATCTTTATTCTCTTTCTTCTCTGCTCAGGTATTCCAGCTGGGGCCCTCTCCTCCTATTGTTCATGCTTACCAACTGGAAAGCCTGGCCCCACCCAAGCCTGTATTTCCTCTGCTCCCTGGCCAAATTCCCAGTGAAAACAGTTCACTACTCCCTGGCTCACATCCTCCAAGCCAGCAGGAGCACTTCCCTGCTAAAGGCATGAGTAGCGAAAAACTGAGGTTTGTGGACGTGCGCAGTCCAGAAGTAACAACAAGCTCTAGCCCAAAGCCAATAGAGGAAGAAGATACCACTCTACCTGTCTCATCCTCCAGAGAGGAAGCAGAGGCAAATAGCCTCTTCTTGCTGTGATAATCATGATTTGCAAACTTTTCCCTACTTAAGCAACACAACTCCTGTGCATGGTGTGATGTGAATAAAAATCAAGGACACTAGAAGCAGTGGAATGATTATCATAATAACAACCACTGCATTTATACAGCCCTTACTCTTGCACAAACTGTGCTAAGTACTGGCAACCACTGTCTCACTCCACATTCCCAACAACCCTGTGAGGCAGGTGCTCCTTGTATAAATGGAAACAATGAGAAGTTAAGTGACTTTCCCAAAGCCACATAACTCCTGGGTAAAAGACTCAATATTGATACTGAGGACTAGCTGTGCTCTTATACATCACCCTCTACTGTCTTTCCTCTAATGGCCTCTCAGGGCCCTTCAAGCTCTTACACGTGGGCATTCAAGGATTAGAGGTAAGATTAATGAGAGTGTTACATCTTATGTGACCAATGGGGATTAGGCTCTGGCCCAACTCCTCTTCCTGCCTCGTGAGCGAGGAAGAGACTCCCCTAACCTTACAGAGAGTAGTACTGAGGACCAGAGAAAGAAATCAATTTGCTTGAGGTCCTTAGTAGCAGGGCTGCTCCCAGCCCAGTATACCTTCTAATACTCCACAAGGTTGCCTTCTCTCACACCTCCCTCCTTCAGCTAGCTACACAAAATCAAGGGGTCAGACAGTCTTCAGATGGAGGTGCTTCAGTTCTTCAGTCCCGTTGCTTAAATTTCTTTTTTTTAACTTAAAAATATTTGTTGTCTTATTTTTCAGACATTTGTGTTTAAGTACTACCTTAGTAGTAATCAGAACCTCTTTGAGGTGTTTTTACAAAGACCACTGATTTGCTTTTAAATTTTTTTTGTTGTTGTTCATTAGAGTAGAGAATAAAGTAGGGGTGAAATATATCAGGTGTGGGGCCAGCTATTCATTTATTAAATGCAATTTTAAGGATC
>NW_012115866.1:2884270-2888108 GCF_000951035.1 Colobus angolensis palliatus | reverse complement strand
AACAGAACAGAGTCCTCAGAAATAATACCACACATCTACAGCCATCTGATCTTTGACAAACCTGAGAGAAACAAGAAATGGGGAAAGGACTCCCTATTTAATAAATGGTGCTGTGAAAATTGGCTAGCCTTTGCTTAAATTTCAAGCCAGTTTTACAGCTTTAACATCTATGTTATTTTCTTGTTATTCATGTTTTTCCTCCCACCCAATACACACGAAACAATTGTGTTCTAAAATTGTGCATCCTTTTACATGACAGAAAATGTATAGCTGGGAATCCTCAGACCAGATGCTGGTAACTAACTGTTTGAAAATTTCCATATTTTTCTGACCTCAGAGGTGCTCAAAGCCTAGGGCAAGATAATACCAACAGGTGGATAAGCCTACATGTTCCCAGGCTCTATACAGGGGCTCTTTATGCTTAGGAACAACATTATATGTAGAAATAATGTGAACAACAGTCTCTGCATTGAGGGTTCAGGACATCTGCAAATGTCTGATACTCAAAATGTTACCATCAGGTTCTGCATTACTTCTTATGCTGCTCTGCTTTTAAAATGCAAATGCCTCTGGGGAGTGAAAGGGTTGCTCAGGTCCCAGAAGCCTCAGTGTATCTTCTGACAGGCTAGGCGGGCAGCATAAGGAGTCTGTGGTTGAGGGGTCACAGAATAGGGAAGCAGGTGTGCCAAAGACTAACTTTATTTAGTTTTGCCAAAGGACCTTAAAAGTCGTCTGGTCCAGGCTTCTCCCTCCCTCACTCCTGAAGCACCATTGCTAGCGTCATTACTTAATGATTAATTTCTCCCTGTGGCATCCACATATAGAAAAGATATCATTGGTTTGCACACTTCCAGTGATGGGTGCCTCATTACCCTCGTGGCAGCCCATCCATCATTAGAAATGTTGTATTTTTGTGGAGCTTAAACCTGCCATCCTGTAGCTTTCAATGAGTATATATTCAATAAATACTAGTTTCATCTCACTTTCCCTTTCACACATTGGAGGCACACAGACCCAACAGGGTATTCCTTCTTCCCCATATCAGCTTTCCTTAAGCCAAAAGCCACATCTCTCTTGAATTTTCACTTTCGAAGCTATACAATCTCAGCTCCTTCAATCCTTCTCCAGCCCGCTTATCAGACCACACTCCTGCTTTGTTTAGGGCCTCTTTCACATATGGGACCCAGACATTTTTCTTTGCTTTCATACTTCAACCTTCTCCTTCATAGGACACTCACCGACCAATTTGCACATACACATCTAAAGACCATGGGAAACATCTGGTGTGGTCAATCTAAAATGGTAAATACTGATAGGTACACTAAGCCCTGGAGATGAGAAAAATCATTTCTTAGTAAAACAATTTTTCATTTGGCCAGTATATTTCCTGATAAACAATGTTTCTCAAAGTTTGGTCTGGACCACTTCAGTCAGAACCACAAGAAACTGAATCTCTGGGAGTTGGAACCAAGGTATCTACATATTTAACAAGTATACTGAGTTATTCTGAGACACACTGGAGTTTTAGAACTAAGGCCTAAGAATGAGATAGCATTTCACCAATGTTGTTTTCATTCTGTGAACATTTGTTGCTAATTAGAAACTGAAGCTCCTTCTCCAAACCTCATTAGTCAACACCTTGGACAGCCTGACACACCTTCCTGGCCTGAGACCAAAGAGCCCCAATAACTTTGCAGCAGTTTAAGATGTTTTACTTAAGAGAAAAAGTTCTAGGGAACATTATCCAAATATCCAGACCTAGGTTTTAAGAAGCCACTATTTCAAACATATTACCAGACCTGAGAGCTGCTATTACTTCTCTGCATTATCAATCAGAATGCGTTCCTACTTCAATCAGAGATCTTCCTTTCTCAAAATGAAATTTCAAAACCACAGCACAAAAGCATAAGTGTCAACCTAAATGTTCCTGCCTTGCCTATTCAGATTATCTGGCTTGTTTTTCTGCCCACTTCATCTTCTTCCTTTCCTTAATAGGCTTAATTCCACACTTCAATTCTTCTTACAATTATTTTCTGCTGTCACACTCCTGACTAAATCATTCAGTGCAGCAGCTGCCTTACAATGTTTTTAACCCACAAAACACAGGCAATGGCTCCCCTTGGTGTGCAAGCAAGTTAGATACAGGTGTACCTATTATTCTTTGGGTTATGTGAATTGTATGCTTTAGATACTGTTATCTTGTCAATCTGCAAGGCAGACACCATCAGACCACATCACCAAAGAGGGATTGGGAAGAAGAAAAGGGGGGGACTTTCTCCGATATGAATTACCCCAGAAAGCATCAAAGGTGGGGGAATCCTAGGAACTTGAGTCTCTCATAGGGAGAGAAATAGGAAGTCAATAGGCTGTGTGCCAAGCACTGTCCAAAGCTTTTATTCTTTAAACCTCTAAATTACCTGGTCTTCTTGGGGTCCAACAGCTGTCCTTTATTCCATCTTTAAGTCTAAATCTGAACTAGGATTGAGAGAAAAGGACCTTGAGTCATTTGAGAAGTTTAACAAGTGAAGTAGAGGCCTCTGATGTCTGTTCTTGCTCATGGTAGGACACTGCCATGGATCAAGAGATAAGATAGTACCTGCCCCATGTTGTTGGGAAGGACCTGAGAGGGAGAAAACCCAAGCAAATGACTGAAGAGCAATGCTAGTCCACCTGGCGCAAGAGAAGGCTTAGTTAGCTTGAGAGAAAGCAACTAAGACTCAGGAAAACCTTTCTTTTTCTGTGCTTACTACATTTGTATGATCAGAAACCTGAAATTCATATTCTGCCAGTGGGTTATTGTATTGGTGATCCCTCAGATGTGAACAAAAATATTCTTGCTATTTGAAAAAAGTATACTTTGAAAGTCTGACTGTATTATGCATATTCCCTGCCACAGACATATTTACTACCCTAGAAGTTTCTAACTTCTGGATATATAAGTTGTGGTACAATCAGACAATGGACTACTATCTAGCAATGGAAATTTAAAAACTATAACTACAAGTAACTCTAGCTTCTCACATTTGAATGCATATGTGAATAATATGTAGATCTTTCTAAAATACAGATTCTGATTCTGGTCTGGAATGGGACCTCAGATTCTTCATTTCCAACAAGTTACCAGATGCTACTATTGTTGCTGATCCAGGGACCAAAATTTGAGCAGCAAAGGCTAGGACACTTCTCAGCAAAAACAGAAGGATCTCACCCCTTTCTTGCATTGACATCCTCTGTAGCCCTCCCAAGGCCCCATGTGTCTGGAATACTCTTCTCAAATTATTCCTCAGATCCTCACAAAGAGTTGCCTCAAGATTCAGAGAAATCTCTTTCATTCCAGGGGGCTTACATCCATTGTTATCTTCTGTGAAAACCCATTGGTAACTTCCTGAAAAGAAATGAATCACTGCAAGTAGAATTTCAAGCACCTGGGAAAGAAATTTAGGGGTAGGGAACTTTCTTGGCACCTATAAAACCACATCAGAGACAACCACTGACTTTCCTTCCACTACACTTGCCTACCTCTTCCTCGTCTTCTGCCCACTGCTTCTTCTCTTCTCTGGGGAGAAGGAAAAGCCCTTCTGTGCCACACATAATCTCCAAGATATTACTTTGCCTCTTCTCTACTGGGCCCTGCTCCCTGATTTCCCCTCACTCAAAGCCAAATCTCTTCCAAGTCTAGTCTGAAATCGGCTCGAGTCATTGAAGAAATGAGCAGGTATTCTGAGGAGCAGGAGAAAGAATGTCACTTTAAGCTCCACACACAGGTTAGAATGCTGACTTTCCTAGGGGCAGAGCAACATGGCCGAATAGGAACAGCTCCAGTCTCCAACTCCCAGCG
>NW_012115866.1:2871157-2878071 GCF_000951035.1 Colobus angolensis palliatus | reverse complement strand
AAAAAAAAAAGAATGCTGACTTTCCTAGTCGTTAGGTGTGTGACCTTGGGCTAGTGACTGACTGGGTACCAGGCCTGTTCTGGACCTAATGTACAAGGGAAAACAAGTCAGACAAGGACCCTTTCTTCCTGAATCCCTCAAAGAGTTCACACTCTAGTGAAAAAAGACAGACAAAAACAAATATGCAACATGTTGGGCTCTGGCAAGTGCTCTAAAATTGAAGTGGAGTAAGAGGCCAGAAAGATAGGGGTTGTTATTTGAGATATCACGGAAAACATCTCTGTCATGTGATACTGGAGCAGAGAACTGAATGAAATGAGAGTAAGCCATCAGGCTAAGGGGAAAAGTGTTTTAGGTTGAAGAAACCACACGGGCAAAGGCCTTGAGGTAGAAGTAAGGTTGGTATATTTGAGAGATGACAGCAGTTTGTAATAAACAGATAGGTGACAGAGGTGGTAAGAAGTGGGCACATTATGGTAATACTTTTACTTCCCTATGCCTCATCCATAGAAAAATGAGAATAATATCTATTTCTCAGGGTGACACAATCATGCCATAGAGTATTGAACCTAGCCTGGCACACAGGGATTAAATAATGTAAGTTAATTATGTCCACCCCCACTTCCCTCAATGACTCTTAATTAATCTAACAGTTGACAATTTGTTCAAAATAATAATAGCAGGTATGTATTTATCAATTAAAGCTTATAGATAAACAAAATGAATGACATCAATGTTATAAGGGACTGGAGGGAAGAACTGGAAATAATCTGTTATATTTTCACTACATGAGAAGTGATATATATTATTCGAAAGAGGACTTGGATTACTTCTAAATGTATATTGCAGACTCAAAGGCAACCACTTTTAAAAAGTTTAAGAAGAAGTATAATTTGTATGCCTAAAAAGTTGACAAAATGGAATCATACCAAATGTGCAATTAAAACCAGAGTGGAAGACATAACTACAATTTCCATAGACATTAAAGGGATAGCAAAAAAAAAAAAAGAAAAAAAAAAAAAGAAAAACTCTATGCCCGCAAATTTGAAAACTTATATAAAATGAAACAATTCCTTGCAATGCATCATTCATCAAAACTCATACAGGAGAAAGAGATATTTTCAGTAGGCCTGTATCTACTAAAAAATTAAATCAATAATTAATTACTTTGAGAAACAAAAAGAAAACACCAGGCCCAGATGGGTTCACTGGTAATTTTGGAGGGAAGTGTTGGGACAGGGTCTTATTTTGTTGCCCAGTTTGGCATCGAATTCCTGGGCTACTGCCTCAGCCTCCCGAGTATGTAAAACTACAGGCATGTGTTGCCTCGCACATCAATTCACTGGTAAAATTGACCAAATATTCAATAAAGAAATTATACCAGTTCTCTACAATTTCTTCCAAAAACATAGAAGTAGAGGGAACACCTCCTAACTCACTCTATAAGGCCAGCATTAACCTCCTGCCAAAACCAGAAAAATACATTACAAGACAGAAAAACGAGAGTCCAATATCTCTCATAAACATGATGCTAAAATCCTCAAAAAAATTGCAAATTGAATCAAACAATGTATAAAAAGAATTATATACCACAATCAAGTGAAATTAATTCCAAGTAGGCAAACAGGTTCAACATTCAAAAATCAATTAATATAGTCTAGTATATTAACAGGCTAAAAATGAAAAAAGCATATGATCATATCAACAGATGTAGAAAATGTTTTTGACAAACTCCAACTTCCATCTGTAATAAAAACTCATAGCAAAATAAAAATGTGGGAGCTTCCTCGCTTGGAATAGAACATATACAAAAAACCTATAGCCAGCATCCAGCATCATACTTAATAGTGAGAATCTAGATGCCTTCCCAATAAGATTAGGAAGAGTGAAGCAAGATGGCAGAAAGAAGGCCCCACGAATTGCCCCTCCCGCTCCTGCAAGAACAAGTTCCTGCAAACCTTGCCACTGCAGGCTAAAGTGCTTTGTGCTCTAAATAAACTTGAAAGGCAACCTAGGCCATAGAGACTGCAACTCATAGGAGAATTACAATGCTGAACTGGGCCAAGATACAGTGGACTGGGGAGACATGTGACTTACGGAGACACCAGCTGGGGCTGCTAAGGGAGTGCTGACATCACCCCTTCCCTAACCCCAGGCTGGAAAGCTTCCAGCTCCAAAAAGACCCTTGCCTTCCTCTTAAAGAGAGGGAAAAGTGGGGAGGACTTTGTCTTTCTAGATGATAATTCTAGACACACCCTTGCCAAGAAGGGAGCCTACTGCCTTGAAGGGAAGGACCCATTCCTGGAAGCATTCATCACCTGCTAACTAAAGAACCCTTGAGCCTGAATAACCAGAAGCAATACCCAGGTACTATGTTGAGGGCATTGGTAAGCCTCTAAGAACTGCTGACTTCAGGTGAGACTTGGCAAATTACCAGCTGTGGTGACTACAGGGCAAAACTCCTTCTGTTTGAGAAAAGTAGAGGGAAAAGTAAAGGGGACTCTGTCTTGTACCATAGGTACCAGCAGAGCCAAAGGTGGATAGAGCACCAAGCAGACTCTTGGGGTCCCTGATTCCATGGACTTGATACATGGACAGTATATCTGGACCTGCTCTGGGCCAGCAGGGAACCCAGTGCCCTGAAGGGTGAGTCACAGACCAGACAGTATTTACCACAAACTGATTTAAGAACCCTTTGAACTTAAGAAAACATCAGCAGTAGTCTGGCAGTACTCCCCCTTGGCCTGTGGTGGTGGTGGTGGCTACAGGATGAGACTCCTCTGCCTTTGGAAAGGGGAAAGAAGAGTGGGAAGAACTGTGTCTTGTGGTTTAAGTACCAGCTCAGCTACAGTACAGTAGAACACCAGGTAGACCTCTAAGGTTTTTAATCCTAGTTCCCGAACCCTGTGTAGCACCTCTGGCCCAACCTGAAGCCTGGGGAGCTTCCCACCTTGAATGAAAGGACACAGTCAAAGACGGCTTTGACACATAATAATTGTATGGCCCCAGGGCCTTGAGTGAACATAGGCAGTGTAGCTAGGAAGTGGTTACAGCAGGCCTTGGGCAAGGACTACTGCTGTGCTCGCTTCAGGTCTCATCCAGCACAGTCATAGTGGTGGTGGCCACAGGAGTACTTGTGCCACTCCAACCGCAGCTTTAGGTGGCTCAGAACACAGAGAGAAATTCTGTATTAGTCCATTCTCACACTACTATGAATTGAATCACGGGGGTGGATATCCCGCTTGCTGTTCTTATTTTTAAATTACCTGTGACTGGGTAATTTATGAAGAAAAGAGGTTTAATTGACTCACAGTTCTGCAGGCTTAAGAGGAAGCATGACTAGGAGGCTTCAGGAAACCTACAATTTTGGCAGAAGGGAAAGGGGAAGCAAGCGTGTCTTACCATAGTGAAGCAGGAGAGACAGCCAGTGAAGGAGGAAGAGCCACACACTTTCAAACAACCAGATCTCCTAGTAACTCACTCACTATCATAAGAACAGCAAGGGGGATATCCACCCCCATGATTCAATCACCTTCCACTAGGTCCCTCCACCAAAACATGCAGGGTTACAATTGAAGATGAGATTTGGGTGAGGGCACAGAGCCAAACCATGTCATTCTTCCCCTGGCTCCTCCCAAATCTCATGTCCTTCTCCTCACATTTCAAAACCAATCATGCTTTTCCAACAGTACCTTAAAATCTTAAGTCATTCCAGCATTAACTCAAAAGTCCAAGTCCAAAGTCTCATCTGAAATAGGTTAGTTCCTTCCACCTATGACCCTGCAAAATCAAAAACAAGTTAGTTACTCCCAAGATGCAATGGGGATACACACATTGGGTAAATTCTCCCATTATAAGTGGGAAAAAAATTGCCAAAACAAAGGGGCTTCAGGCCCCACACAAGTCTGAAACCTAGCAGGGCAGTCATTAAATCTTAAAGCTCCAAAATAATCTTTGATTCCATGTCTCACATCCAGGACAGGCTGATGTAAAGGGTTGGCTCTCAAGGCCTTGGACAGCTCTGACTCTGTGGCTTTGCAGGGTAGAATATCCTCACTGGCTTCTTTCAAGGGCTGACATTGAGTGCCTGTGGCTTTTCCAGGTGCATGGTACAAGCTGTTGGTGGATCTACCATTCTGAGGTCTGGAGGAGAGTGTCCCTCTTCTCACAGCTCTACTAGGCAGTGCCCCGGTGGGGACTCTATGTGGGGCCTCCAATCCCATGTTTCCCCTCTGCACTGCCTGATATGGTTTGACTGTGTCCCCACCCAAATCTCATCTTGAATTGTAGCTCCCATAATTCCTATGTGTTGTGGGGGGACCTGGTGGGAGATAATTGAAGCACGGGGGGAGTCTCCCTCATACTGTTCTTGTGGTAGTGAATAAGTCTCATGAGATCTGATTATTTTATAAGGTGTTTCCCTTTTCACTTGGTTCTCATTTTCTTTCTTGCCTACCACCACATAAAATGTACCTTTCACCTTCTACCATGATTGAGAGGCTCCCCCAGCCATGTGGAATTGTGAGTCCACTAAACCTCTTTTTCCTTATAAATTACCCAGTCTTGGGTATATCTTTATCAGCAGTTTTAAAATGGACTAATACATTGCCCTAATAGAGGTTCTCCATGAGGGCTATACCCCTGAAGCAGACATCTGCCTGGACTTCCAGGCATTGCCATACATCCTCTGAAATCTAGGCAGAGGCTCCCAAAGCTCAACTCCTGTCCTCTGGGCACTTTCAATCCCAACACAAAGTGGAAGCCACCAAGACTTGGGGCTTGCTTCTGTGAAGCAGTGGCCTGATGTGTACCTTGGCTCCTTTTAGCCAGGCTGGAGCTGGAGTAGCTGGGATGCAGGGTGCCGTGTCCTGAGACTACACAGAGTAAAAGGGCCCAGGGCATGGCCCACAAAACTGTTGTTTCCTTTTAGGCCTCCTAGCCCTCTGGGCCAGTGCTAAGCAGCAAAGCATTCAACATGTAACTTCGGTGCTCTTAAAAGCATTCAGTGTACTCATTCACAAAGGTAGGATTTGGAATTGAAACATATTTAAAAGGAACACAGAGACAAATTATATTAGACTCTGGGAGAATGTAAGGGAAGATAATGAGAGTCTCTACCTGGTAATCCAGAGAATTCTTCTGGATCTTGTCCAAGACCTCTAAGACAATGTCCCTATGAGTCAGTAAGAACCACAGTGTTACTGGGTTTGGGGTGCCTCTGAAAACAGATAAAGCTTAGATCACAACATCCAAGTCTTTTTGAATATCTGGAAAGCTTTCTCAAGAAGGACAGTTACAAACAAACCCACTCAGCGAAGACTACAATAAATACCTAACTCTTCAATGCCCAGACACCGAACAACATCTGCCAGCATCAATACCATCAAGGAAAATATGACCTCACCAAATGAACTAAATAACCCACCAGGAAGCAATCTTGAAGAAACAGAGTTATGTGACCTTTCAGACAAAGAATTCTAAATATCTCCCTTGAGGAAACACAAAGAAATTCAGAAAAACCAAGAAGAAGGAATTCAGAATTCTATCAGATAAATTTAAAAAATAAATTGAAATGATTAGAAAGACTCAAGCAGAAATTCTAGAGATGAGAAACGCAAGTGGCATAGTGAAGAACGCATCAGAGTCTTTTAGTAGCAGAATTGATCAAGCAGAAAAATTAGTGAGCTGGAAGACAGGCTATTTGAAAATACACTCAGAGGTGACACAACAAGAAACAAAAAACAAAACAATACAGCAAACCAACAGGATCTAGAAAATAGCCTCGAAAGAGTAAATCTAAGAGCTGTTGGTCTTAAAGAGAAGGTAGAGAAAAATATAGAGGTAGAAAATTTCTTCAACGAGACAATAACAAAGAACTTTCCAAAATTAGAGAAATATATCAATATCCAAGTACAAGAAGGTTATAGATCACCAAGCGGATTGAACCCAAAGATTATCACAAGGCATTTAATAATCAAACTCCCAAAGATAAAAAAAATTTAAAAAACAACCCTAAAAGCAGTAAGAGAAAAGAAACAAATAACATACAAAGGAACCCCAGTAAGTATGTCAACAGACTTTTCCGTGGAAACCTTACAGACCAGGAGAGAGTGGCATGGCATCTTTAAAGTGCTTAAGAAAAATATCTTTTACCCTAGAATAGGACATCTAGTGAAATTATCCTTCAAACATGCAGGAGAAATACAGACTTTTCAAAGACAAACAGTGAGGCATTTCATCAACACCACACCTGTCCTAAAGGAAATGCTAAAAGGAGTACTTCAATCACAAAAAAGGGATATTAATGAGCAATAAGTAATCACCTGAAGGTATAAAATTCACTAGGAAAGGTAAATATACCAAAACTCCGGAATATTCTAACAGTGTAACTGTGGTGTGTAAACTTCTCTTATCCTAAACAGAAAGTCTAAATAATGAACCAGTCAAAAATAATATTATAAAAACTTTTCAAGTAATAGAGAGTACAATAAGATATAAATAGAAACAACAAAAAGTTAAAAACTGGAGTGATGAACTTAAACTGTGGAGTTTTTCTTAGTTTTCTTTTTGCTTGTTTGTTTATGCACAGCGTTTAATATTTATCAGAATAGAATAATGGTTTATAAGACAGAATTTGCAATTCTGATGGTAAGCCCAAACCAAAAAAAATACAATAAATACAAAAATTAAAAGAAAGAAACTAAATCACATTACCACCTAAATCACCATCACTAAAGGAAGACAGAAATAAAAGAAAGAAGGAAGAGAAAAACCACAAAACAATCAGAAAACAAGTAATAAAATGGCTCGAGTAAGTTATTTCTTACCAGAAACAACGTTGAATTTAAATGGACTAAACACTCCAGTCAAGAAACGTAGAGTGACTGAATGTACGAAAAAAAAAAAAAAAAAAA
>NW_012115866.1:2857957-2866877 GCF_000951035.1 Colobus angolensis palliatus | reverse complement strand
GCCCTGTTTCAGCTCTCGCTGGTCGGGCTGCAACAGCTGAGCAGCACCGTTTGTCCGGCACTCACTAGTGAGATGACCCCAATACCTCAGTTCAAAAGGCAGAAATCACTGGTCTTCTGTGTCCTTCACGCTGGGAGTTGGAGACTGGAGCTGTTCCTATTCGGCCATCTTGCTCTGCCCCCCGGAATCAGGAGTAACTATACTTATATCAAAAGAATAACAGATTTCAAGACAAAAACAATGAGACACAAAACGTCACTATATAATGATAAAAGGAGTCAATTCAGGAAGAGGATATAACAAGTTTAAATATGTGTGCACCTAACACTGGATCACCCACATATGTAAAGCAAATATTACTAGAGCTAACGAAAAGATAGACCTCAATATAATAACAGTTGTAGACTTCAACACCCCACTGTCAGCATTAGACAGATCTTCCAGAAAGAAAATCAATGAAGAAACGTCATGGCCGGGTGCGGTGGCTCACGCCTTTCATCCCAGCACTTCGGGAGGCTGAGGTGGGCGGATGATCTGAGATCAGGAGTTCAAGACCAGTCTGGCCAAAATGGTGAAACCCCATCTCTAATAAACATACACAAAAATTAGCCTAGCGTGGTGGTGAGTGCCTGTAATCCCAGCTATTCAGAAGGCTGATGCAGGAGAATCACTTGAACCCAGGAGGTGGATTGCAGTGAGTCAAGATCATACCACTGCATTCCAGCCTGGCAACAGAGTGAGACTGTCTCAAAGAAAAAAAAAAAAGAGAGAGAGAAAAGAAACATCAGACTTAATCTATGCTATAGACCAAAAGTATCTAATAAACATTTACAGAACATTTCATCAAATGACTATAAAAACACATTATTCTTTTCAGCACATGTATCACTCTCGAAGATAAACCATATACTAGGTCAGAAACAAGACTTAAAACATTAAAAAACCTGAAATAATATGAACCATCTTCTCTGAACACATTGGAATAAAACTAGAAATCAATAACAAGAATAATTTGGGAAAGTTTACAAACACATGGAAATTAAACAATGTGATTCTGATTGACCCAGTGGGTCAATGAAGAAACTTTTTAAAAATTGAAAAATTTCTTGAAACAAATGATAATGAAAACACAAAATACCAAAACCAATGGGATACTGTAAATCACTGCTAAGAGGGAAGTTTATAGCTGCAAGTGCCTACTTAAATAAAGAAGAACTTTAAATAAACAATCTAACAATCCATCTTAAAGAACTAGAAAAGCAAGAACAAACCAAACTCAAAATTAGTAGGAGAAAAGCAATGATAAAGATTAGAACAGAAATAAATAAAATTTAAAATGAAGAAAACAATACAAAAGCTCATGAAACAAAAAGTTTTTTTTTGTTGTTGTTGTTGAACAAAATCGACAAAAATTTAGCCAGACTAACTCAGAGAAAAAAAAAAAAAAACAGATAAGATCAAAATAAATTAGAAATGAAGGCGACACTACAACTAATGCTGCAGAAATTCAAAGCATGAATAGTGGCTCCTATGAGCAAGAGAATACTGAAAAATTGGAAAATCTAGAAGAAATTGACTAATTCCCAAACACATACAACCTACTAAGATTGAATCAGGAAAATATCCAAAACTTGAATAGACCACTTAAAATTGCTACAAAGAAATACCTGAGACTGGGTAATTTATTAAGAAAGAAAGACTAATTGGTTCATGGTTCTCCAGGCTGTACAGGAAGAATGATTCTGGCATCCACTCAGGTTCTAAGGAAGTCTCAGGAAACTTAAAATCATGGCAGAAGGCAAAGGGAAAGTGAGGCATCTTACATGTTTGGAGTAGGAGCAAGAGAGCGAGGTGGAAGGTGCTATGCGGTTTTAAACAACTAGGTCTCATGAGAACTCACTACCATAAGAACAAAAGGGATAGTATTAAACTGTTCATGAGAAAACACCTCCATGATACAGTAAATTCCCACCAGGTCCCTCCTCCAACATTGGGGATTACAACTTGACATGAGATCTGGGTGGAACACAGATCAAAACCACACCAAACCGATATAAAGTAACAAGATCAAAGCTATAATAAC
Source organism: Colobus angolensis palliatus (assembly GCF_000951035.1). NCBI lineage: Eukaryota > Metazoa > Chordata > Mammalia > Primates > Cercopithecidae > Colobus > Colobus angolensis. Next base: position 2,864,794 of record NW_012115866.1, on the reverse strand, counting down.
AAGTCTGTCAGTAAAGAAAAGTCCAGGATCTGATGGCTTCACTGCTGAATTCTAGCAAACATTTAAATAAAAACTAATATCAATCATACTAAAACTATCCCAAAATATAGAGGAGGAGGACATACTTTCAAACTCATTCTACAAAGCCAGTATTGCCTTGATACTAAATCAAAACAAAGACACAACAAAATAAGATAACTACAGGCCAATATCTCTGATGATTATTGATGCAAAAATCCTCAAAAAATACTAGTAAACAGAATTCAACAATACATTAGAAAGATCATTCATCATGACAAATTGGAATTTATCTCTTGAAAGGAAAAATAATTCAACTTATGCAAACTAATCCATGTGGTACATTGTATCAACAGAATGAAGGACAAAAACTATATGATCATTTCAAATGATGGTGAAATAGCATTTGATATAATTCATTATCCCTTCATGTTAAAAAAAAAACCCTCAGAGAACTGGCTATAGTAAGAACATACCTCAACATAGTAAAAGCAATATATGACAGACCCACAGCTAGTATCATAATGAATGGAGAAAAACTGAAAGTCCTCTGAGATGTAGAAAATGACAAAAATGCTCACTTTACCCCCATTATTCAACATAGTACTTGAAGTCCTAGGACGACAAATCATGCAAGAGAAAGAAATAGAGGGCACCCAAATTGGAAAGGAAGACGTTAAATTATCCTTGTTTGCATATGATATCATCTTACATTTGGAAAAATATAGACTACAAAAGGAATTATTAGGACTTATAAATTAAATAAAGTTGCAGGATACAAAATCAGTATACAAAAATCAAAAGCATTTCTCCATGCCAGTAGTTAACAAAAGAAATTTAACCAAGTAATCCCATTTACAACAGCCACAAATAAAATTAAATACCTAGGACTTAACCAAAGAAGTGAAAAATCTCTATAATGAAAACTATAAAACACTGAGGAAAGAAATTGAAGAGAACATCAAAAAAACAAAAGATATTTTACGAATACTGCATGGGGCTACTGCACGCTGGGTCTCATTCCTGGCCCCTGAAGACTCCAGGGGAATGGGTGAGTTGGACTGGCAAGGAGCAACCTATGTTGCCACAGGCCTCTGTAATCCCAGCAGGAGGATATCTGTCAACCACCATGAAATACTTAGGTTGGCAGATAGAACTGCTTAGAGAAGTGGTAAGGGCAGCATGTCAGCTGAAGCGAAGCCTAGACAGTTTGGTGCGAGAGCATGTGTAGCAGAGAATGGCCAGAGGAGCTCATCATGCTCAACATGCTCAACATGCTCTCATAGGAGACTTTAGCTGTAGGGGAACTGTTGGACCTAAACTCTGCAGGGTGGTCTTGTGCATCAAAAGGGGCCACCTTGAGCATCTCCTGGTCTCCTGGCTTCTCCTGGGGCCCCAGGCTGGTTACAACTGCTTGGAGGGCATCCTTAGGTGCCCTGAGGACTGCACCATAGCTTCTGCACTGGTGGACCATGCCTGACCAGTGCAGAACTCCAGTGGAGCAGAAGCTATGGCAACGCACCAACTCACCCACTCCCTCATGACACTACAGTTTCCCCCAGGCCCACAACAAACCCTCACATCACTTTACCAGTGCATGTGTGTGTGCATGGGTTTTGCCTTCCTTATCCCGCCAGAGTGCCAGTGTACGTGCACCCTTCCTTGACAATGCTACAGCAAGAGTGTACTCCACCCTACATCCCCACTGCTGGACCACCAGTGCCCTCAGAGCCTTGATGGGCAAAGAACCAGCCAGTCTCACACCTGCCAGCACCCTGCCCTTGCACCAACACTGCCACCGGAGTGAAACTAGGCACAGAGAACAGTGAACCCTTTCTCTGTGCACACCCCCACTCACCCCCCAACAACCCCTGCCTGCAGAGTTGTGTAGAGAATGCACAAAGACCAGTACCCACCAGTGCCCTCCCCCATGCTAACATGACCACTAGCATGACTGTGCACAGTCACCAGTAAGGACCCCTATGCCCCACCGAGCTGTGCTTCCTCTGCCACTGTGTTGAATGCCCACATGGAGGCAGGCACCCTGGAATCTGCTAGCACTCTGCCACAGCCGATGAGTGTGCACCTCACCACACTGCCACTGCTGCTGCTACTAGCACATGTAAATGAAGACAGATCCTGCTGCTATTGTATTATGAAACCCTTTGGCTGACACCACCCATGTACTGTGTACTGACCAGCGGTCTGGGAGCACCTCATCCCCCCAAGTTCAGTGGATTCATAACCTTGAGAAGCCAGAGAAGAAAGGTGGGTACCAATACAAGTCCCCCAGAGTTACAGCACCCAGTCCAGGAGTTGGAAGCTGAGCAATGGCCCACTAAAATCTTCCAGAAACCAAACCAGTTGGCTGAATCCACACTATACAACAATCAAACCCTCAAGGCAATCAAATAGGATAAAAGGGGGGAAAACACATCTAAAGGTCAGCAACTTCAAATATTGAAGGAACATCAGCCCACAAAGATAAATAAAGAACCAATGCTTTAAATGTGTCCCACATATTCTGCTACGTTGTGTCTTTGTTCTCACTGGTTTCAAAGAACATCTTAATTTCTGTCTTAATTTCATTATTTACCCAGTAGTAATTCAGGAACAGGTTGTTCAGTTTCTATGTAGTTGTGTGGTTTTGAGTGAGTTTATTAATCCTGAGTTCTAATTTGATTGCACTGTGGTCTGAGAGACAGTGGTGATTTCCATTCTTTTACATTGGCTGAGGAGTGTTTTACTTCCAATTATGTGGTCAATTTTAGAATAAGTGTGATGTAGTGTGGAGAAGAATGTGTATTCTGTTGATTTGTGGTGTAGAGTTCTGTAGACGTCTATTAGGTCCACTTTGTCCAGAGCTGAGTTCAAGTCCTGCATGTCCTTGTTAACTTTCTGTCTTGTTGATCTGTCTAATATTGACAGTGGGGTGTAAAAGTCTCCCATTATCATTTAAAGCAGTGTGTAAAAGGAAATTTATAGCACTAAATGCCCACAAGAGAAAGCAAGAAAGACCTAAAATCGACACCCTGACATCACAATTAAAATAGCTAGAGAAGCAAGAGCAAACAAATTCAAAAGTTAGCAGAAGGCAAGAAATAACTAAGATCAGAGCAGAACTGAAGGAGATAGAGACAAAAAATCCCTTCAAAAAATCAATGAATCCAGGAGATGGTTTTTCAAAAAGATCAACAAAATAGACTTTTAAGGCTATGGCAACTATGGATATAACAGCCAAGATTATGGTGGTTATGGAGGATATGTCTACACTGGTTACAACAACTACTATGGATATGGTGTTTATAGCAGCAGAGTGGTTATGGGAAGGTATCCAGGGGAGATGATCATCAAAATAGCTAAAAAACATACTAAATTATTCAATTGGCAACTTATCGCCAACCAGTGGTGAAGCAGTATTTCCCAATTTGAAAATTCATTTGAAGGTGGCTCCTGCCACCTGCTAATAGCAGCTCAAACTAAATTTTTTGTATCAAGTCCCTGAATGGAAGTATGATTTTGGGTTCCTCTGAAGTTTAATTCTGAGTTCTCATTAAAATAAATTTGTTCTCATTGTTTTATTTCTTAATTGCTATGCTTCAGAATCAATTTGTGGTTTATGCTCTTCCACACAGTATTGTAGGGCAAGTCTTGTGTTAAAAGCCTAGTGTGACAGTGCCATGATGTAGTAGTGTCTTACTGGTGTTTTAATAAATCCTTTTGTATAAAAAAAATAGGCAAAACGTTTCTCAAAAGATGACATGCTATCTTCACAAAATGAGAAATAAGAATTTCTCAAAAGAAGAAATACAAATGGCAAACAGGCATATGGAAAGATGCTCAATATATTGATCATCAGAGAAATGCAAATCAAAACTATAATGAGATATCTCACTCCACTTAAAATGGCTTTTATCCAAAAGTCAGGCAATAACAAATTCTGATGAGAATTTGGAGAAAAGGGAACCTTTATACACTTTTTTGTGGGCCTGTAAATTAATACAATCACTATGGAGAACACTTTGGAGGTTTCTGAGAAAACTGTAACTGGACCCACCATACGGTCCAGATATCCCACTGCTGGGTATATACCCAAAAGAAGATAAATCAATGTTTCAAAGGGATATCTCCACAATCATGTTTGTTGCAGAACTGTTCACAGTGGCCAAGATTTGGAAGCAGACAAACAGTTCATTGACAGATGAAATGATTTTTAAAATGTGCTACATATACACAATGGAGTACAATTCAGCCACAAAAAAATGAGATTTTGTCATTTTTAATAACATGGATAGAAGTGGAGGCCATTGCATTAGTGAAATAAGTCAGGAATAGAAAGACACTTCTCATGCTCTCACTTATTTGTGGGAGCTAAAAATTAAAACAATTGAAATGGAGATAGAGAATGGAACGATGGTTCCCAGGGACTGGGAATCATAATGGGTATATTTGAGGCAGGTAGTGAGGCTTGTTAATGCATACAAAAAAACAGCTAGAAAGAATGAATAAGACTTATTATTTGTTAGCAGAACAGGATGGCTATAGTGAAAAAAAAAATTTAATTGCATATTTTAAAATAATTAAAAGAGTATAATTGGATTGTTTGTAGCATAAAGGATAAATGCTTCAAGGTATGGATATCCCATTTATCCTAATGTGATTATTGTGCATTGCATGCCTGTATCGAAGTATCTTACATATCCCCTAAATATACACACCTACTATATAGCAACAAAAATTAAAACTATAAGATCTAACTATATGTTGCCTACAAGAGATACATTTATGCTTTAAGGACACACATAGGCTGAATGTGAAAGATAAAAGAAGATATTCCATGCAAATCATAACCAAAAGATTGCAAAGGTGGCTATATTTATGACTAGTAAAATAGGCTTCAAGTCATAAACTATTGCAATATATATGCATATAAATCTTCTTAATGAATTGACATCTTTATCATTAAATGCTGACATTCTATATCAGTGTGTGTGTGTGTATATATATTCTTTTTGTAAAAAAAAAAAAAGGTATAAATGGGATAAGGGGCCAAGATGGCCAATTAGAAGCAGCTGTGTTCTGCAGCTCTCATGAAGAGGAATGGAAATAGAGAGTGAATTCAGCACCTTCAATTGAAATATCGAGGTTCCCACACTGGGACTGATTAGGTGGACAACTGGACCCATGGAGAATGAAGGAAAGAAGGGTGGGGCAACAACCTACCTTGAGCAAAAGGAACCAAACTGGAGAAAGCACATTATGTGACTTCAAATTATACTACAGAGTTATAGTAATCAAAACTGAACGATACTGGCATAAGAACAGACACATAGATGAAAGGAACAGAATGGAAAACGCAGAAGTGACATGAAGCCAAAGGAACCCCCATCCCTTGCTAAGGGAAGCAGTGAGTGATTGCATAATCCCACCTAAGAAATCAAGCTTCTCCCATGGATCTTTGCAACCCATGGATCAGGAGATACCCTCATAAGTCCACACCACCAGGGCCTTGGGTTTGTTACACATAGCTGTTTGGAGTCTCAGCAGAGCAGTTGCTCAGGCTCACACAAAGATCCAGGAGTTTTACAGACTCTGGCCCCAGGGATCCTGGCAAGGTGGGAGATCCATCTGTACATTCCTCTAGAAAGAGGACTGAAACCAGAGAGCTAAGCAGCATCATTCTGTGGGTCCCACTTCCATGGCACCTCACAAGTTAAAACCCACTGGCTTGGAATTCCAGCCAACCAGTGCAACCGGCTGGAGACTGCCTGAGACAAATGAGTCCCTGTGGGGAGGGGCAGCCACCATTTCTGCAGTTATGTTGACTCAGCCATTCTAACCTGCTGGCTCTGGGAGATCCAGGTGGTCCTGATGAGGAGGAACACTCCACAACATAGCACAGCTGCTGGACCAGATCGTGGCCAGGTTGCTTAAGTAGGACTCCAATCCATCCCTCCTTACTGGATGGGGACTCCCAATGGGAATTTCAGCAACTCCAGCCAGGGTTATACAGACAAATTTCTGATCTTTCCTTCGGGCAGAGCCCCCAGGGGTAGGGGCAGCCACAGTCTCCGCAGTTTAATCCACTCAGCCATTTTAGCCTGTTGGCTCTGGAAAGTCTAGGTGGTCTGGACAAGGAGGATCCCCAACAACACAGCACAACTGCTGTGTCAGGTTGTGGTCAGACTGCTTCTTTAAGTAGGACCCTGATCCATCCCTCCTCATTGGGCAGGGCCTCCCAATGGGAATTTCAGCAACTCCAGTCAGGGTTATATGGAAAGAACTCTGATCTCTCCCTGGAATGGAGATCAGAGGGGAGGGGTGGCCAAGGTCTCTGTAGTTCAGTTAACTCAGCTGTTCTAGTCTGCTGACTCTGGAGAGCCGAGGTACTCTGGACAAGGAAGGGTCCCTCCAGTGCAGCACACCTTATCTATCAAAAAGCAGCCAGGCTTCTTTTTAAAGTAGGTACCTGATTCTTTTCCTCCTGACTGGATGAGAACTCTCAAACAGAGGTCTCCAGACACCTCCTACAGGAGTGTCCAGGCTAGCATTGGGTCAGTACCCACATGGGATGGAGCTTCCAGAGGAGGAAAGAGGCTGCCATCTGTGCTTTTACATAGCAAGCACTGGTGATACCTCTAGGTAAAGAAAAAACTGAGGCAACTAGGGTCTGGAGTAATTCCCCAGCAAACCAGAGCAACTTTACATAAAAGTGACCTGACTGGAATTGGAAAAAACTGCTTTAAAGTTCATATGGAACCAAAAAAGAGCCCGCATTGCCAAGACAATCCTAAGTCAAAAGGACAAAGCTGGAGGCGT
>NW_012115866.1:2854015-2856677 GCF_000951035.1 Colobus angolensis palliatus | reverse complement strand
GCACAAGTATACATATGTAACAAACCTGCACGTTATGCACATGTACCCTAGAACTTAAAGTATAACAAAAAAAATAAAAAAAATAAAAAAAAACTGAAAAAAAAAGTGACCTGACTGTTAAAAGAAAAACAAACAAACAAAAATCAACAGCAATAACATAAAAAAAACCCCACAAAACCCCATTCACAGGTCAGCAACTTCAAAAATTGAAGGTAGATAACAAGATCATGAAGATGAGAAAGAATCAATGCAAAAATACTGAAAACTCAAAAAGCCAGAGTACCTCTTTTCCTCTAAATGATTGCAACACCTCTCCAGGAAGGACACAGAAGTGGGCTGAGGCTGAGATGGATGGGATGAACTGACAGAAATAGGCTTCAGAAGGTGGGTAATAAAAAAATTCACTGAGCTAAAGGAGTATGTTCTAACCTCAAACCAAAAAGAGCTTGTATAGTCAAGACAATCCTTAGCAAAAAGAACAGAGCTGGAGGCATCACACTACCCAACTTGAAACTATGCTACAAGGCTACAGTAACCAAAACAGCATGGTACAGGTACAAAAATAGACACAAAGACCAATGGAACAGAATAGAGACCTCAGAAATAAGACTACACATCTACAACCATCTGGCCTTAGCCAAACCTGACAAAAACAAGCAATGGGGAAAAGATTCCCTATTTAATAAATGGTACTGGAAGATCTGGCTAGCCATATGCAGAAAATTGAAACTGGACCCCTTCCTTACATCTTATACTAAAATTAACTCGACATACATTAAAGACTCAAAAACCCCAAACTACAGAAACCATAGAAGAAAATCTAGGCAATACCATTCAGGATATATGTATGGGCAAAGATTTCATGACAAAAACATGAAAAGCAATAGCAACAAAAGCAAAAATTGATGAACTGGATCTAATTAAACTAAAGAGCTTCCGCACAACAAAAGAAATTCTCTGCAGAGTGAATGACCTACAGAATGGGAGAAAATTTTCGCAATCTATTCATCTGACAAAGGTCTAGTACCCAGAATCTACAAGGAACTTAAACAAATTTATAACAAACAAACAACCCCATTAAGTAGTGGGCAAAGGACATGAACAGACACTTCTCAAAAGAAGATATTTATACAGCTAACAAACATATGAAAAAATGCTCAACATGACTGATCATTAGATAAATGAAACTTGAACCAGAATAAGACGACCATCTCACACCAGCCAGAATGGCTATTATCAAAAAGTCAAGAAACAACAGATGGTGGTGGGTCATTGGAAAGATAAGAACGTTTCTACACTGTTTGTGGGAATGTAAATTAGTTCAACTATTGTGGAAGACAGTGTGGCAATTCTTCAAAGAGCTGGAACTAGAAATACCACTTGACCCATTAATCCCATTACCAGGTATATACCCAAATGAATATAAATTATTCTATTATAAATACACATGCATGACTATGTCTATTGCAGCACAATTCACAACAGCAAGACATGGAATCAACCCAAATGACCATAAATGATAGACTAGATGCAGAAAATGTGGTACATATACATCATGGAATACTATGCAGCCATAAAAAGGAATGCGATCATGTCCTTTGCAGGGACATGGACGAGACTGGAAGCCATTATCCTCGGCAAACTAATGCAGGAACTGAAAACCAAACCCCACATGTTCTCACTTGTAAGTGGGAGCTGAACAATGAGAAAATATGGACATATGGGAAAGAACAACCCACACTGGGGTCTTCTAGGGGAATTGAGTGGAGGGTGAACATCAGGAAGAATAGCTAATGGATGCTGGGCTTAATACCCAGGTGATGGGTTTATCTGTGCAGCAAACCACCATGGCACACATTTACCTATATAACAAACCTAAACATCCTGCACATGTACCCTGAAACTTAAAATAAAAGTTGAAGGAATAAAAAGGAAAATTTGTCTAAAATAAATAAATTAGTAGACAAAATTGATAAACAGATAGTGTAATAAAAATAGTTCGGAAGATGGCCGAAGAGGAACAGCTCCAGTCTCCAACTCCCAGCGCGAGCGACACAGAAGACTGGTGATTTCTGCATTTTCAAATGAGGTACTGGGTTCATCTCACTAGAGAGTGCCGGAAAATCGGTGCTGGTCAGCTGCTGCAGCCCGATCAGCGAGAGCTGAAGCAGGGCAAGGCATCACCTCACCTGGGAAGCGCAAGGGGGAAGGGAATCCCTTTTCCTAACCAGAGGAACTGAGACACACAACACCTGGAAAATCGGGTAACTCCCACCCCAATACTGCGCTACAGGCTAATGGGCACACCAGGAGAATATACCCCACGCCTGGCCGGGAGGGTCCCACACCCACGGAGCCTCCCTCATTGCTAGCACAGCAGTCTGCCATCTAACGGAAAGGCAGCAGCGAGGCTGCGGGAGGGGCGCCCACCATTGCTGCAGCTTAAGTAGGTAAACAAAGCCTCTGGGACACTCGAACTGGGTGGAGCTCACAGCAGCTCAAGGAAGCCTGCCTGTCTCCATAGAATCCACCTCTGGGGACAGGGCACAGCTAAACAACAACAAAAAAACAAAAGCAGCAGAAACCTCTGCAGATGCAAACGACTCTGTCTGACAGCTTTGAAGAGAGCAGTGGATCTCCCAACACGGAGGTTGAGATCTGA
>NW_012115866.1:2851714-2852470 GCF_000951035.1 Colobus angolensis palliatus | reverse complement strand
AGTGAAGGAGAAACAAAATCCTTTACAGATAAGCAAATGCTTACAGATTTTGTGACCACCAGGCCTGCCTTACAAGAGACCCTGAAGGAAGCACTAAACATGGAAAGAAAAAACCGGCACCAGCCATTGCAAAAACATGCCAAAAGGTAAAGACCATTGAGTCCAGGAAGAAACCGCATCAAGTAACGAGCAAAATAACCACTTAATATCATAATGGCAGGATCAAGTTCACACATAACAATATTAACCTTAAATGTTAATGGCCTAAATGCTCCAATTAAAAGACAAAGACTGGCAAACTGGATAAAGAGTCAAGACCCATAAGTCTGCTGTATTCAGGAGACCCATCTCACATGCAGAGACATACATAGGCTCAAAATAAAGGGATGGAGGAAGATCTACCAAGCAAATGGGGAACAAAAAAAAGTAGGGGTTGCAATCCTAGTCTCTGATAAAGCAGACTTTAAGCCATCAAAGATCAAAAGAGACATTAGAAGGCCATTACAAAATGGTAAAGGGATCAATTCAAGAGGAAGAGCTAACTATCCTAAATATATATGCACCCAATACAGGAGCACCCAGATACATAATGCAAGTCCTTAGAGACTTACAAAGAGACTTAGACTCCCATACAATAATAATGGGAGACTTAAACACCCCACTGTCAACATTAGACAGATCAGCGATGCAGAAAGTTAACAAGGATGTCCAGGAATTGAACTCATCTCTGCAGCAAGCGGACCTAATAGACATCTA
>NW_012115866.1:2836502-2849561 GCF_000951035.1 Colobus angolensis palliatus | reverse complement strand
GACAGACTGGATTAAGAAAATGTGGCACATATACACCATGGAATACTATGCAGTCATAAAAAAGGATGAGTCTGTGTCCTTTGTAGGGACATGGATGCAGCTAGAAACCATCATTCTTAGCAAACTATCACAAGAACAGAAAACCAAATACCGCATGTTCTCACTCATTGGGTGGGACCTGATCAACGAGATCACTTGGATTCGGGAAGGGGAACATCACACACCGGGGCCTATCATGGGGAGGGTGGAGAAGGGAGGGATTGCATTGAGAGTTATACATGATGTAAATGATGAGTTGATGGGTGCTGATGAGTTGATGGGTGCAGCACACCAACATGGCACAAATATACATATGTAACAAACCTGCACATTGTGCACATGTACCCTAGAACTTAAAGTATAATAATAATAATAATAATATATTTGGAAGACTCAAAATTTAAAATGAAAGTAAAAATTATAATAAATGCCTCAGAAATAAAAAGGATCATAAGGCACTTGTAAGAATAGTTTTATACCAATACGTTCAGTAACCTAGAGGAAATGCATAAATTCCTAGAAGAACACAATCTACTAATACTGAGTCAGAAATATAAAGTTTGATTAGATCAATAACAAATAAAGTTATTAAGGAAGTAATAAAAAATCTCCCAACACAGAAAAGCACAGATTCAGATGGCTTCAGAGCTGAATTCTATCAAACATTCAAAGAAGAATTAATACCAATACTCCTTTAATTCTTCCAAAAAATAAAGTTAGAGTGAATACTTACAAACACATTTTATGAGGCCAGCATCACCTAGATACCTATGGCAGAAAAAGACATCACAAGAAAAAAACCTACAACCTGATAAATATTGATGCAAAAATTCTCAATCAGATATTAGTAATCCAGATACAGCAGCATGTCAAAAAGTTTCTACATCATGACCAAGTGGAATTTACCTGTGGCATGTGGATCTGGTTCAACACATGCAAATCAGTCAATATGATACATCACATTAAAAGAATGAAAGATAGAAACCATATCATCATCCCAATCGAGGCACAAAAGCAATTGACAAATTCCTAAATACTTTCTTGATAAAATCTCTTAACTGTTTAGGTATAGAAGGAAGTCCCTCAACATAATAAAAGCCATTTATGAAAAACTCATGGCTAACATTATAATCAATGGGGAAAAACTAAAAACTTTTCCAGTATGATTGAGTACAAGGCAAGGAAGCCCACTATCACCAGTTCTATTCCACACAGTACTGGAAGTAGTAGCAAGAACCATCAGTCAAGAAAAAGAAATAAATGGCATCTAAATCCAAAAGGAGTAAAATAATCTCTATTGCAGATGAGATCATCCTACATGTAAAATCTCCAAAGATTTTACAAAAAATTTTTTTTTAAACTAATAAATTTAGTAAAGTTACAGAATATAAAATCAACATAAAAATCTTAGTAGAATTTTTATACTTAAATAATCTAAAAAAAGAAAACAATCTTATTACAGATAGTATTTTGAAAACACCTAGGAATAAATTTAACCAAGGAAGTGAAATATCTGTATACTAGAAACAATAAAACACAGATGAAAGAAGAAGACATAAACAAATGGAAAGATATCCCATGCTCATGTGTTGGAAGAATAAATTTTCATATTACCCAAAGCAATGTACAGATTCAATGCAATTTGTATCAAAATCCCAGTGGCATTCTTCAAGGAATTGTTTTAAAGCCTAAAATTTGTATGAAATCATAAAAGACCCAAATAGCCACAACAATTCTGTGAAAGAAGAATAAAGTTGGAGGTATCCAACTTCCTGATTTAAAATTGTATTACTAAGCTATGGTAACCAAAACAGTATGGTACTGGCATTAAAAACAGGTACATAGTGGAACATAACACAGAAGACAAAAATAAATACAAACATTTATGGTAATTTAATTTTTGGCAAGGGCATCAAGAGTACACGGTGAAGAAAAAATACTCTCTTCAATAAATAGTGCTTGGAAAACTGGATTTCCACATGCAAAAGAATAAAAATTTTACCTCTATCCTGTATCATACACAAACTCAACTCAAATGGGATAAAAGACCCATATAGGACAAGAACCTATAAAACTCCTAGAAGGGAAAATAGAGGAAAATCTCCTGGACTTTGGCCTTGACAATAATTTTTTGAATATCACAGCAAAAGTTCAGACCACAAAAGCAAAATTAAGTGGGACTAAATCAAATTTAAAAAATCTTCTTCACATCAAGGAAACAATCAGCAAAATGAAATGGCAACCTATGGATTGGAAAAAAATTATTTGCAAGCCATATATTTGATAAGTGGTTAACAACAAAAATTTATAAAGAACTTATACAACTCAGTAGTGGGAAAACAAATAACCCAATTTAAAAATGGCCGAAGACATGTATTGATATTTCTCTAAAGAAGATACAAAATTGGCTAACAGGTGTATGAAAAAGTGCTCAATATAATTATTCATCAGGGAAATGGAAATCAAAATCACTATGAGATAACACCTCACACCCAATAGGATGACCATTATCAGGAAGTCAAAAGATAAATATTAATGAGGATTTGGAGAAAAGAGAACTCTTATATGCTGTTGGTAGGAATGTAAACTGACACAGCCATTACGGAAAACAATATGAAGATTTCCAAAGAAATCTTAAAAATAGATGTACCATGTGACCTGGCAATCCTTCTTCTAGGCACATATACCCAAAGTAAGCGAAATAAGTACTTCATAAAGTTATCTATACTTCCTCGTTCATTGTAGTATTATTCATAGTAGTCAAGATAAGGAAGCAAATAAGTGTTAATTGATGGAAAAATGAATAAAGATACAGTGTCTGGTACATATACACAATGGAATATTATTCATCTGTTAGAAAAAGAACAAGATTTTCCATTTGCCAGAACATGGATGAGTCTGAAGGACATTATGCTAAGTGAAGTAAGCCAAATACAGAAAGAAAAAAATATTGGATGTTCTCATTTATATGTGGAATATTTAAAAATTCAAATGTAGAGATAGAGAGCAAATAATATGTTACATGATACAAAGTAGAAAATACGTAGGATGAACGAATCCAGAAATCTAATGTACAACTTGAGGATTATAAGTAATAACATTGTACCATATATGGGATTCATGCTAAATGAGCAGATTTTAGTTGCCCTAGCCACAATAACAAAAACATGCGTAACTATATGAGATGGTACATATATTAGTCTGCTTCACTATAGTAACTTTTTTACTATCTATATTTATTCCAAACATCATGTTATACACTTTAAATGTGTACAATAAAGTTTATTTAAACAATAAAATTAAGACAAATATAATTATAGCAGCAGCAGAAAGAGTGGCAATAGTAGTAGCAGCAGCAGTACCCTTATATTGGGTATGATCATTTAGCCAATCTCTATTTATCCATTTCGACCAAGAGATATTCAAAAAAGATGTGGCAATTTGCCTACCATAGGCCAGATAATCACATATTTCATTTCCCCCAATTTATTAGGCTAGTTACAATAAAGGCAATGCAGTTGATTGATCTGACAAGTTATTTGTTTTCAAGGTAAGCCTATGATACCTGTACTGATTACTGCTTCCTTTTCTACATTCCCACACATTATTCTTTCCATGGTCTGTTCCAGAATCTTGCCTAAAAACAAAGTTAAGCTGTTTGGTCTCTGGTTTCCAATATCTGTTTCCTTCCTTTTTTTGAAAAAATGAGGCGTTTTTCTATCTCCTGCTCTTTGGAATTATTCCTACTTTCCAGGATTATTGGCTAACGGTTATACTGGGAATGAAATCCAGCATGGCAACAAACATTTTGGAAACTTCAATGAGGTGCTCTGAGACATACCTAGGTTGGTTTGCCTGGGAATGGAAAAAAATCTTGTTTAGAATACCTCTTTTTATCTCAGTTACCTGGAGTAGAATGTCTGAGCTGTGACAAATTTAGGGATCCCAGTGAGTGGTATAGCTACTCAGAAAAGGTGAGCCACCTGATTCTCTAAGGCAGTCTAAAGACTCACAGAAGAGATAACTCACCAGTAATCTTGGGCAAATCTCATTTATCTCTTTGGATTTTGATTTCCCACCTGCAAGATGAGAGAATGGGCTAAGAAGATGGTGAAGATTCCTTTTAGTTCTGAGACTGGCTGTCCCTGTGTGAAGGCTATAGGACTCCAGTAGGGCTAGAGGGTGGAGAGATACTTATAAAAGAGGTGAAAGGGACTGGGCACAGTGGCTCACTCCTGTAATCCCAGCACTTTGGGAGGCCAAGGCAGGAGGATCACTTGAGGTCAGGAGGTCAAGATCAGCCTGGCCAACATGATAAAACCCTGTCTCTACTAAAATACAAAAATCAGCTGGGCATGGTATCATGTGGCTGTAGTCCTAGTTACTTGAGAAGTTGAGGAAGGAGGATCACCAGAGCCTGGGAAGCAGAAGTTGCAGTGAGCCGAGATCCCACCAATGCACTAAAGTCTGGGTGACACAGCAAGACTCTGTCTCACAAATTTTTTAAAAAAGGTTAAAGGAAAAAGGTACTGATATTTTCATTTCCCTGGGGCATGGGAAACTTGCCTATTTCCACTCCCTCCCCACAACACCAGTGTATTCTTAACCCAAAAATAAATATTAAGTAAACACACACAAACAAGACCTAAGCCTCTAAAGGAATGCAGGCTGGCAGGAGTCTGCAAGTCTATAACCTCTGGGCTGTTTCCATTGCTGGGCTCCGAGGAGCCTAGAACAGCAAGTCTCTCAGGAGAGGAGACAGACAGGACTGTCTAAGCCAGTACCAATTTCTCCTTCCCTTAGAGGAGAGGGCATGACAGCCCCTACTGGCAGAGTGGATGTTGGGAGCAGAGGTGTGGCAGAGAGCGCAAATCCTTTGTGAGATTTTAAATCCAGGAAAAACAATTATAAAGCAACAGCCATTGGCTCCAGAGAAGTCAAGCACTAACAAGAAAAGGGCCCTGGGTCAGTCTGATGACCCATGATGACAGCACTTCTACAGAGGGTGAAACAGAAACCCCAAGCCAGAATTCTGTCCTGTGGAGAGGACTCCAGTTTCTCAGAAGCTGGGAGAAAAGGGACTGAGACATCTCGAGAGTTGACAGAGGACAGGAGAAAAGGAACTTTCATGGAGGTGAGGGGAGGAAGTGCTTGGAAACACACCAGGGTGACAAGTCATCACAGTGGGGAGAGGAAGAAAGTTTATGTGGGCTATCTTCATTCCTATGATTATATACTAGGCTGTTTTTGTGGGTGCTGTTTCCCTTACTACTCACAGTACTCCTAGAAGTCATTATTATCCCATGCTACTGATACAGAAACTGGGGCACAAAACTGTGAAGTGATTTGGCCAAGGTTACACAAATATTAACAAAGCTAGGATTTAAAGCCAGGTCTTCCTGCCTTCAAAGGTCTCCTTCTACTACATAAGTCTGCCTTATATTTTTTAGGGCCCCTTAAGTTCTTAAAACCACAGTCACTTGATTATATTCTCACTATTCCAGCTCATTCATTCATTTTTAAATTCATATGTTTATTCAGCAAGCAATTTTGCACCCCATATTACACAGTGTGTATTATCTAGGTGCTGGGGACATAAAGAAGAGTTGTGTCTAGACCATGAGGATCTTCCAGCACAGTGGAGGATTCTAAAGGTAAGCAACTAACTCCATTATGATGTACTTGGTGCTATAATGGAGAAAGTGTTGGTATAGGCTTTCCCAAGAAGTTAATGGGTGAACAGAGATTTCAATTACAATATCATAAATAATAATTTCACTGCCCTAAATATACCTTGTGATCCACCTATTCATCCCTCCCTCACTTCCCTGGAAGAACCTCTAGAAACCACTGATCTTTTTACTGTGTCCATAGTTTTGCCTTTTCCAAGATGTCGTACAGCTGGAATTTTACAGTATACCGCATTTTCAGATTAGCTTATTTCATTCAGTAGCATGTAGTTAAGGTTCCTCCATGTCTCTGTGGCTTGATAGCTGAGATCATTTCATTGCTGAATAATATTCCATTGTATGGATGTTGCAAAGTTTGTTGATCTTTTCACCTGTTGAAGGATATCTTGGTTGCTTATGCATAAAATTGTTACACACATTCATATGCAGGTATTTGTGTTGATATATGTTTGTGACTCTTTGGATAAATACCAAGAAGTGCAATTACTGGATTGCATGGTAAGAGTATGTTTGGTTTCATAAGAAACTGCCAAACTTTCTTCAAAGTGGCTGTAACATTTTTTATTTTAACCAGCAATGAATGAGTTCCTGTTGCTACACATTCTCGTCAGCATTTCGTGTTATCAGGGTGAGATTTTAGTCATTCTAATAGGCTTATAGTGATATTTCACTGTTGTTGCAATTTGCAATTCCCCGATGATATATGATGTTAAGCATCTTTTCATATGCTTATTTGCTATGTATATTTTATTTGGTAAGATATATGTTCAGATCTATTTATCATTCTCTAAATTGAGTTTTTATTTTTCTTACTGAGTTTTGAGTGTTCTTTGTATATTTTGGATACCAGTAATATCAGGTGTGTTTTGCAAAGATTTTCCTCTAGTGTGTGGCTTGCCTTTATATTCTCTTAACAATGTCTTTAACAGAGCATAAATATTTAATTTTAATAAAATCCAACTTACCCATTTTTCGTGTCATGGATCATGCTTTTAGTGTTTATCTAAAAATTATTGCCAAACCCAAGATCACCTAGATTTCCTCTTATGGTATCTTCCAGGAGCTTTATAATTTTTGTATTTTACATTTAGGCATATGATCCATTTTTTGTGGAAGTTGTAAGATCTGTATCTAAATTCTTTTTTGCATGTGGATGTCCAGTTGGTCCAGCACAATTTTTGAAAATACCACATTTTCTCCATTGAATTACCTTTGCTTCTTTGTTAAAGATCACTTGACTACACTTGTGCGGGTTTATATTACTGGGCCCTTTATTCTGTTTCATTGACCTATTTTTCTATTATCTCACCAATACCACACTATCTTGATTATTGCGGCTTTATAGTAAATATTTAGGTCGTGTAGTTTCACTCCTCAAACTTTGCTCTTCTCTTTCTGTATTGTGTTGGCTATTCTGGGTCTTTTACCTTTTCACATAAACATTAGAATCAGCTTATCAATATCCACAAAAATCTTGAAGGGATTTTAATTGGGAGTGTATTGTATCTCTAGATCAAGTAGGGAAGAACTGACATCTTGATAATATTGAGTATCCCAATCCATGCACTTGAAATATTTCCTCACTTATTTCGATCTTTGATTTTTTAAATCAGAATTGAATAGTTTTCCTCATCTTTTGTGCATATTTGCTAGATTTATATCTTTTTTAGTGCTACTGTAAATGGTGTTATGTTATTAATTCCAAATTCTAATTGTTTATTGCTGGTATACGACAAGGCAGTTGAATTTTATAGATTTACTTTGCATCCTGCAAACCTGTTATAATTACTCATTAGTTCCAGAAATACCTTGTTGATCTTTGGTATTTTCTAATATAATATAATCATGTTATCTGTGAATAAAAACAGTTTTATTTCTTACTTCCAAATGTGTATACATTTTCTTTACTTGTCTTACTGCATCAACTAGGACATCCAGTATGATGCTGAATAAGAGCAGTGAGAGTGGTCATTGTTCCCTTGTTTCAACTCTTAAGGAGAAATCATTCTGTTTATCAATATTAAGTATGATATTAGCATAGGATTTGAGGTTTTTTGGCAGATATCCTTTATCAGAGTGAGGAAGTTCCCCTTTATTCATAGTTTGCTGGGAGTTTTTATCCTGAATATGGGGTTGGATTTTGTCAGATGCTTTTCGTACATCTATTGATAGAATCATATAATTTTTTCAGCCTGTTGATAGATGAACTACATTAATTAATTTTCAAATGTTGAATCAGTCTAACATACTTGAAGAAATCCTACTTGGCCACAGTGTATAATTATTTTTATAAATTATTAGATTCTCCCTGGGATGGAGTTCTGAGGGGAACAAGTGAACTGCCACCTTTGCTCTCTGGGTGACTCAGCCCTTCCAGCCTGAGGGCTTTGGAAAGTCCAAACCAACTGAGGACAGAAGGGATCCCCCAGGACAGCACAGCTCCTCTACCAAAATGTGGCCAGGCTGCTTCAAGTGGGTCCCCCATTTGTTCCTCCTCCTTTTTTGGGCAGGACCTCCTGACTGGGGCCTCCAGCCACCCCTGCTGGTGTTCTCTGGCTGACAGACATTTGAAAACTTCCTGGGAAAAAGTTACCAGAGGGAGGGGCAGGTCACCACCTTTGCTGTTTGGGCAATTTAGCCATTCCAGCCTCCAGGCTTTGGAAAGTCCAAGCTGGATGGGGGCAGAAGAAGTACCTCAGCACAACACAGCTGCTTTATGAAAGTGTAGCCAGACTGCTTCTTTAAGTGGGTCCCTAATTCTGTTCCTCCTGACTTAGTGAGACCTTCCAACTGGGATCTCCAGCCACCTCCTACAGGTATATTTTGGTTGGCAACATGTTTGTACTTCACTAAGACAAATCCCCAGATGAAGGGGCAAGCTGCTATTTTTGCTGTTTTGCAGCTATCACTGGTGATACCACCAAGTATTGGAAAATCTGAAGTGACTAGGGACTGGAGTGGACCCCAGAAAACAGCAGCAACCTAAGGAAAGGTGGCCAGTCTGTTAAAAGAAAAGAACACAATAAAAAACAGAAGACTCCATCCAAAGGTCATCAACTTCAAGGACTGGAGGTAGATAAGCCCACAAAGATGAGAACGGTAAAGCACAAAACACTGAAAACTCAAAAAAGTCGGGAGTGCCCGCCTTTCTTCAAATGACCACATCGCTTCTTTAGCAGGGGTTCAAAACTGGACTGAGGCTGAGATGTCTGGAATGACAAAGGTATAATTTGAAATATGGATAAAAACGAACTTGCTAAAAGAGCACATTGTAACCCAATTCAGTAAATCTAAAACTTACGATAAAACATTGCAGGAGCTGACAGACAAAATAGCCAGTATAGACAAATATGTAACCAACCTGATACAGCTGAAAAATCCTCTCTCCCCCTACAATAGATCCCAGTGTGTGTTACTTCTCTCTATGTGCCCAAGTGTTCTCATTTATCTTCCAGTTATATTTGAGAAACTGTAGTATTTGGTTTTCTATTCCCATGTCAGTTTTCTAAGGATAATGGCCTCCGGTTCCATCCATGTCCCTGCAGAAGACATGATCTCTTTTATGTGCTTGCATAGTGTTCCATAGTGTATATGTACCACAATTTATTTATCCATTTTATCATTGATGGGCATTTAGGTTGACTCCATGTCTTTGCTATTGTGAATAGTGCTGCAATAAACGTGTGTGTATGTGGCTTTATAATAGAATGATTTGTATTCCTTTGGATATATACCCAATTATGGGATTTCTGGGTCGAATGGTGTTTCTGTCTTTAGGTCTTTAAGAAATTGCCACACTGTCCTCCACAATGGTTGAACTAATTTACACTCCCATCAACAGTGTAAAAATGTTCCTTTTTCTCCACAACCTCACCAGCATCTGTCATTTTTTTGCCTTTTTAATAATAGCCATTCTGAGTAGTGTGAGATGGTATCTCATTGTGGTTTTGATTTGCATTTCTCCAATGATCAGTGATGTTGAGCTTTTTTTATATGATTATTGAACACATTTTTTTTTTTTGAGAAGCATCTGTTCATGTCCTTTGCCCACTTTTTAATGGGGTTGTTTGTTTGTTTCTTGTAAATTTGTTTAAGTTCCTTATAGAAGCTGGATATTAGACCCTTGTCAAATGCACACTTTGCACACATTTTCTCCCATTATGTGGGTTGTCTGTTTACTCTGTTGATACTTTTGCTGTGCAGAAGTTCTTTAGTTTGATTAGATCAATTTGACAAATTTGCTTTGTTGCAACTGCTTTTGGTGACTTTGTCATGAAATCTTTACCTGTGCCTATATTCTGAATGATTTTTCTTAGGTTATCTTCCAGAGTTTTCATAGCTTTGGATTTTACATTTAAGTCTTTAATCCATCTTGAGCTAATTTTTGTATATGGTGTAAAGAAGGATGTCCAGTTTCAATCTTCTGCATATGGCTAGTCAGTTATCCCAGCATCATTTATTGAATAGGAAATTATTTCCCCAGTATTCCTTTTAGTCAGGTAGAAGATGAGATACTTGAAGGTGTGCGGTCTTATTTCTGGGTTTTGTCTTCTGTTCCATTAATCCATGTGCCTGCTCTTGTAACAGCACCATGCTGTTTTGGTTACTGTATCCCTGTAGCATAGTTTGAAGTTGGGTAGTGTGATGCCTCGAGCTTTGCTCTCTTTGCTTAGGATTGCCTTGGCTATTTGGGCTTTTTGGTGTTGTTGTTCCATATGGATTTGTAAATTTTTTTCTAGTTCTGTGAAGAATCTCAATGGTAGTCTAATGGGAATACCATTGAATCTATAAATTGTTTTGGGCAATATGGCCATTTTAATGATACTGATTCTTCCTGTCCATGAGCCTGAAATGCTTTTTTATTGGTTTGTGTCATCTCTGATTTCTTTGAGCAGTGATTTGTAGTTCTCCTTGTAGAGATCTTTCACCTCCCTAGCTAGCTACATTCCTAGGTATTTACTTATTTTTGTGGCAGTTGTGAATGGAATTACCTTTCCGATTTGGCTCTCATCTTGACTGTTGTTGGTATATAGGAATACTAAAAATTTCTGCACATTGATTTTGTATCTTGAGACTTCGCTGAATTTGCTTATCAACTTATGATGCTTTTTGGCTGAGAATATGGGTTTTTCTAGATATAGGAGCATGTCATCTGCAAACAGGGATAGTTTGACTTCCTCTCTTCCTATTTGAATGCGCTTTATTTCTCTTTCTTGTCTGATTGCCCTGGCCAGAACTTCCAATACTATGTTGAATAGGAATGATGAGAAAGGGCATCCTTGTCTAGCGCCAGTTTTCAAGGGGAATGCTTCCAGCTTTGCTCATTCAGTATAATGTTTGCTGTAAGTTTGTCATGTATGGTTCTTATTGTTTTGAAGTATGTTTCTTCAATACTTTGTTTATTGAGAGTTTTCAACTTGAAGGGATGTTGAATTTTATCAAAACCCTTTTCTGCACCTACTGAGATAATAATGTGACTTTCTTCGTTAGTTCTGTTTATGTGATGAATCACATTTATTTATTTGCATATGTTGAACCAACCTTGCATCCCAGGGGTAAAGCTTACATAAAGCTCATGTCTGATAAGTTTTTTGATGTTCTGCTGGATTCAACTTCCAGTATTTTGTTGAGGATTTTTGCATAGATGATCAGTAAGGATATTGGCCTGATATTTTGTTTCTTTTTGTTTTTGTTGTTGTGTCTTTGCCAGCTTTTGGTATCAGGATGATGCTAGCCCCATAGAATGAGTTAAAGAGGAATCCCTCCTTTTCAATTTTTTTGGAATAGTTTCAGTAGAAATGGTACCAACTCTTCTTTGTACATCAGGTAGAATTCAGCCATGAACCTGTCTGTTCCTGGGTTTGTTTGTTTGTTTTGTTTTTGGTTGTAGGTTATTACTGACTCTATTTCAGATTTTGCTATTGGTTTGTTCAGGAATTCAATTTCTTCCTGGTTCAGTCTTGGGAAGGTGTATGTGTCTTGGAATTTATCCCTTTCTTCTACATTTTCTAGTTTATGTGAATAAAGGTGTTTATAATATTCTCTGATGGTTTCTTTTATTTTTGTAGGATTAATGGTAATATCCCCTTTGTCATTTCTGATTTTCTTTATTTGAATCTTCTCTCTTTTCTTTTTTTTAAGTTTAGGTAGCAGTCTACCTATTTTATATCATTTTTTTCACAAAAGCAGCTCCTGAAGTCATTGACTTTTTGAATGTTTGTGTGCGTGTGCGTGTGTCTCAATCCCCTTCATTTCAGCTCTAATTTTGGTTATATCTTGTCTTCTGCTAGCTTTGGATTTGTTTTCTGTTGGTTCTCTAGTTATTTTAGTTATTATATTAAATTGTTAACTTGAGTTGTTAACTTTGTAACTTTTTGTTGTGGACATTTAGTGCTATAAATTTCCCTCTCTCCTACTGATCTGGTTCTTTGGATCTTTGTTCTCATTAGTTTCAAAGAACTTCTTGAGTTCTGCCTTAATTTCATTATTTACCCAATAGTCATTAAAGAGCAGGTTATTCAATTTCCATTTAATTTTATGGTTTTGGCTACTCCAGCTTTCTTTTGATTAATGACAGCATGGTATGTTTATCTCTATCAGTTTACTGTTACTCTACATGTGTCTTTATACTTAAAATTGTTTTCTTGTAGACAGCATGTAGTTGGGTCCTATTTTTTAATCAACTTTCACAGTCTCTGTCTTTTAATTGATATATTTAGCCCGTTGTTATTCCCAGTGATTTTTTACATAGTTGGATTAATATGCACCATATTTGTTAATGTTTTCTATTCATTGACCTCATTCTTTGTTTCTTATTTGTCTTACACTTTTTTCTTTCTTCCCTCATTTTAATTGATCATTTTTATATTATTAGCCTTTATTTCTTCTCTTGACATATCAATTTTATTACTTTTGAAAGCTATTTCTGTATTTATTTAGAGACAGAGTCTTTGTCTTGCACCTTAGGTACCAGCTCAGACAGAGACTTTGTCTTGCAACTTAGGTATGAGCTCAGACAGAGTATCTAAACAAATACATAAATAAATAGCTTTCTAAAGTAATATAACTAATAGGTGGTACTTGTTTCACCCAACCCCAGCTCTGTCATCCAGGCTAGAGTGCAGTGGTATCATCATGGCTTACTGTAATCTCAAACTCCTGGGCTTAAGTGATCCTCTCACCTCAGTTTCCCAAGTAGATAGGCTTACAGGCATGTGCCAACATGACAGACTAATTTCTTAAAAATAAATTTTTTTTTCTTTTCTTTTTTTTTTTAATTATACTTTAAGTTCTAGGGTACATGTGCATAACGTGCAGGTTTGTTACATAT
>NW_012115866.1:2827820-2835117 GCF_000951035.1 Colobus angolensis palliatus | reverse complement strand
AGAACAAAGATACAACATACCAGAATCTCTGGGACACATTTAAAGCAGTGTGTAGAGGAAAAATAAATATTTATAGAAATGAGGTCTCACTATGTTGCCTTCACTTATCTGAAACTCCAGACCTCCAGCAATCCTCTCATCTTGGCCCCCCAAAGTGCTGGGATAAAAGACATAGGCTACCACACTTAGTCCTTTCTAAACTTTTAAAAGTGGTTGCCTTTAAGTCTGCATTTACAAGTAATCCAAGTCCTCTTTCATATAACAGTATGCGACGGCCTATATAGTGCAAAATATTTTAATAAAGAGCATTCCTAATTCCTTCCTCCAATCTCTTATGTCTTTCATTTCACTTATCTATAAGCTATAATCACTGAATACATTATTCCTATTAATAACTCTTAACTATTAGCACAACTAAGCATTAGAGAAATACAGAGGGGCAGAACAAGATGGCAGAATAGAAGGTTCCACTGATCATCCCCCCATAAGAACACCAATTTAACAACTATCTACACGCACAAAAAGCACCTTGATAAAAATGAAAAATCAGAATAGAATTCACATTACCTGGTTTTAACATCATATCCCAGAAAGAGATACTGAACAAATAATAATAATAATAATAATAACAGTCTTGAATCACCAGTGTCGCCCTTCTCCTGTCCTTCAGCAGCAGTATCATGGTACAGAGAGTATTTCTCTGCTCTGTGGAGAGGGAGAGTGCAGCAATTGTAAAGCATCGAATTCAGTGCTGCCCTGTTACAGAAGAAAACCCAGACCAAACTCAGCTCACAGCTGCCAACAGAGGGAGCATTTAAACCAGCCATAGCCCAAAGGAAATTGCTGATCCCACCAGTCAGAACTTGAGATCCCACAACGTTTGCCACCACGGGCTAATGTGTTCTGGAGCCCTAAATAAACTTGAAAGGCAGTCTAGGCCACAATGACTGCAACTCCTAGGTGAGTCTTAGTGTTGTACTGGGCCAAGAGCCAGTAGACTGGGCTGTGGGGGCGGACATGAAACCTACTGAAACATTAACCAGGGTGGCTAAGAGAGTACTGACATCACCCCTTCCCTAAACACAAACTGCACAGCTTGCATCTTCAAAAGAGACCCCTTCCTTCTGCTTGAGGATAGGAAAGAGTGGGGAGACTTTTGTCTGGTGGTATCTTGGATACCAGCTCAGTCACAGCAGGGTAGGGCACTGGTCATAGCTATCAGACATTTCTACACACACCCTCACCAGAAGGGAACCACCTTCCTTAAAGGGAAAGACCCAGTTCTGGCAGAATTCTTCACCTGCTGACTAAAGAGCCCTTGGGCCCGAATAACCAGCAGCAATACCCAAGTACTATGTTGAGGGCATCAGGTTGAGACTCTGAGGTTTGCTGTCCTCAGGTGAGACTCAAAACTATCCCAGCTGTGGTGGTTATAAGGAAAGACTACTTCTACTTAAGAAAAGTGGAAGGAAAAGTAAAGGGGACTTTGTCTTGCACGTTAGGTACCAGCTCAGCCACAGGAGAGTGGAGCACCAAGTGGTCTCTTTGGGTCCTCAGTTCCAGGACTTCACTTTTGGACAGCATTTCTGGACCTGTGCTGGGCCAGAAGAGAGATCACTGTTCAAACAGGTGAGTCCAAGGTCAGGCAGAATTCACTACAAGCTGACTGAACATCACCACAATATCACTTTGGGCCTTAAGGGAATATCTACAGTAGTCTGGGAGTACTCCCCATACACCTGTGGGATTCCTTTGTATTCCCTGTATTCCCCATACAGGGTGGGATTCCTTTGCCTTTGAAAAGGGGAGGGAAGAGTGGGAAGAACTGTGTCTTGTGGGCCAGCTCAGCCACAGTACAATAGAACAACAGGTAGACTGCTAAGATTTTAGACTTTCGTCCCTGGCTCATGAATGGGCCTCTGGACATGCCTGAGATTCACAACACTAAATGGAAGGACACAGGCCTAGTTGGCTTTTCCCCTTGTCAATTGTACGACCCAGGGACTTCAGTGAACATAGGCAGAAGCCAAGGAATGGTTAGAGTAGGTGGTGGGTGAGAAGCAGTGCTATACTGGTTTTAGGTGTGGCTCACCACTGCAGTCCTAGTGATGGTGGCCACAGTGGTGCTTGTGTCACACGGCCCCAGCTCCAGGCAGCTCAGAACAAAAAAAAAGAGACTCTGTTTGTTTGGGAGAAACAAGTAAGGTAAGAGAATAAGAGTTTCTGCTGGGTAATCTAGAGAATTATCCTGGATCTTGTCTAAGACAATCAAAGCAGTACCTCTATGAGTCTGAAAAAACAAAAAGCAAAAACAAACAGACAAAAAAGCAGATACAGCTTAGATCATAACACCCAAGTACTTTCAAATATCTGGAAAGCCTTTGCAAGAAGGAAGGGTGCAAACAAGCCCAGACTGCTGAGACTACAGTAAATACATAACTTTTCAATGCCCAGACACAGATGAACATCTACAAGTATCAAGATAATCCAGGAAAACATGACCTCACCAGATAAACTAAGTAAGTCACCAAGGACCAATCCTGGAGAAACAGAGATATGTGAACCTTCAGGCAAAAAACTCAAGCTAGCAATTTTGAGGAAACTTAGGTAAATTCAAAATAACACAGAGGAAATTCAGGATTCTATCAGATAACTTTCACAAACAGATTGAAATAATTAAATAGAATTGAGCAGAAGTTATTGAGCTGAAAAACACAATTGGAATACTGAAGAATGCATCAGAGTCTTTTAACAGCAGAACTGATCAAGCAGAAGACAGAATTAGTGGGCTTAAAGACAGGCTCTTTGAAAATACACGATCAGAGGAGATATAATGAAAAAGAATAAAAACCAATGAAGCATGCCTAGGGGATATAAAAACAGTCCCAAAAGGGCAAGTTTAAGCATTATTGGCCTTAGAAATGAGATAGAGAAAGAAATTGTGGCGGGAAGTTTATTGAAAGGGATAATAACATAAATTCCCAAATTTAGAGAAAGATTTTATTACCCAAGTACAAGAAGATTATAGAACACTAAACAGATTAAACTCCAAGAACACAACCTCGAGGCATTTAACAATTAAACTCCCAAAAGATCAAGGATAAAGAAAGGATCCTAAAAGCATCAAGAAAAAATAAACAAGTAACATACAATGGTGCTCCAATAAACCAGGCATTAAACTTTTCAGTGGAAACCTTACAGGCCAGGAGAGAGTGGAGAGAATGGCATGACATATTTAAAGTGCTGAAGAAAAAAAACAAAAACCTCTTACCCTACAATAATATATTCCATGAAAATATCCTTCAAATATGAAGGAGAAATAAAGACATTTCCAGACAAATAGTAGCTGAGGGGTTTTATCAACACCAGACCTGCTCTACAAGAAATGCTAAAGGGAGTTCTTTAGTTAGAAATAGAAGGACATTAATGAGAAATAATAATTCATCTGAAGGTACAAACTCACTGGTGATAGTATACAGAAAAACAGAATATTATGACACTGCAACTGTAGTGCATAAACCACTCTTATATTAAGTAGAAAGACTAAAAAATAAACCTATTAAAAATAAAAACTACAAAGACTTTTCAAGATACATATAATACAATAAAGTATAAATGGAAAGGGGTAGTTAAAAAGCAGGGGGCCAAAATTAAGTCATAATATTTTTTATTAGTTTTCTTTTTGCTTGCGTGTTTGGTTGGTTATACAGTGTTAAGTTGTTATCAGCATAAAATAATGAGTTATATTGTATTTAAATAAAACTTGTGTTTAAATAATTGTAAATGACATAAGAGGGAAATTTATAGCCATCTAAGTGTCAACATCAAAGGAAGAAAAACTTCAAATAAACAACCTATCAATGTATCTTAAATAACAAGAAAAAGAAGAGCAAACAAACCCAAAATTAGTAGAAGAAAATAAAAACAAAGATCAGAGAAGAAATACATGAACTTGAAATGAAGAAAGTAATACAAAACATGAATAAAACAAAAAGTTAGTTTCTTTGAAAAGTTAAATAAAATTGACACACCTTTAGCAAGACTAAGAAAAAAAGAAAGAACATACAAATAAATAAAATCAGAGATGAAAAAGGAGACATTACAACCAATACTGCAGAAATTCAAAGGATCATCAGTGGCTACTATGAGCAACTATAAGCCAATAAATTGGAAAATCCGGAAGAAAAGGGTAAATTCCTAGACATATATAACCTACCAACATTGAGTCATGAAGAAATCTAAAACCCGAATAGACCAATAACAAGCAATGAAATTGAAACCAAAATAAAATGTCTCCCAACAAAGAAAAGCCCAAGACCCAATGATTTCACTGCTAAATTCTACCAAACATTTAAAGAACTAATACCAATCCTACTGAAACTATTCTGAAAAATGAAGGAGAGAATACTTCCAAACTTATTCAATAAGGCTAGTAGTACTCTGATACCAAAACCAGGTAAACACATAGCATAAAAAGAAAATTACAGGCCAATATCCTTAATGAATATTGATGCAAAAATGATAAACAAAATACTTTGACAATACAATAAAGAGATCATTCATCATGACCAAGTGGGATATATCCTTGGCATGCAAGGATTGGTCAATATACACAAATCAATCAATGTGATATATCATATCAACAGAATGAAGGACAAAATCCATATGATCATTTCAATTTATGCTGAAAAAGCAGTTGATAAAATTCAACATCACTTCATGATGAACTCTCTCAAAAAACTGGATATAAAAGAAATATGTCTAAACATAATAAAAGCCATGTATGATAGACTCACAGCTAATATTATGCTGAATGGGGAAAATCTGAAATCTTTTTTTAAAGATCTGGAACATAACAAGGATGGCCACTTATATCATTATTCAACATAGTATTGGAAGCCCTAGCTAGAGCAATTAGGCAAGAGGAAGAAACAAAGGACATCCAAATTGAAAAAGGATGAAGTCAAATTACTCTTGTTTGCAAATAATATAATCTTATATTCGGAAAAACCTAAAGACTTCACCAAAAACTATTAGAACTGATAAAAAAATTAGATAAAGCTTCAGGATACAAAATCAGCATACAAAAAACGAGTAGCATTTCTAATATGCCAACAGTGAACAATCTGCAAAAGACATAAAATGTAATCCCATTTACAATAGCAACAAATAAAATTAAATACCTAGAAATTAACTTAACCAAAGAAGTGAAAGATCTCTATGATGAAAACTATTAGACACTGATGATAGAATTTAAAGATGACACCAAAACAAATGGAAAAATATTCCAAGTTCATGAATTGGAAAGATCAATATTGCTAACATGTCCATGCTACCCAAAGCAATCTACAGATTAAATGCAATCCCTATCAAAATACCAGTATTTCTCAAAGAAATTTGAAAAACAATTCTAATATTTATATGTAACCACAAAGACTCAGAATATTCAATGCTATACTAAGCAAAATAACAAAACTAGAGGAATCATGTTACCTGACCTGAAATTATACTACAGAATTATAGTAATCAAAAAGGTACGGTACTGGCATGAGAACAGAAACATAGACCAAGGGAACAGAGTAGAGATTACAGAAATACGTAGACATGACTAAAGCAAAGTAATTTTTGACAAAGGTGCCAAGAATATACACTGGGAATAGGACAGTCTATTTAATATATGGTGCTAGGAAAATTGGATATCCATATGTAGAAGAATAAAACTAGACCCCTATCTCTCACCATATACAAAAAATAAAATCACAATGGATTGAAGACTTCAATCTGAAACCTCAAACTATGAAACTGCTACAACAAAACATTGGAAAACTCCCCAGGACATTGGTCTGGGCAAAATTCTCTTGAGTCATGCCCCATAAGCACAGGCAACTAAAACAAATGGGATCATATTGAGTTAAAAAGACTCTGCACAACAAAGAAAACAATCATCAAAATGAAGAGACAATCTACAGAATGGGAGAAAATATTTGCAAACTACCCATCTGACGAGGGATTAATAACCAGACCATATAAATTGCTCAAACAACTCTATGGGAAAAAATTTAATCATCCAATTAAAAATGGGCCAGGTGCAGTAGTTCCAGCCTGTAATCCTAGTACTTTGGGAGGATGAGGCAGGCAGATTGCTTGAGCACAGGAGTTTGAGACCAACCTGGGCAATATGGCACACCCCATCTCTACAAAAAATGCAAAAATTGGCCAGGTATTGTGGTATGTACCTGTGGTCCCAGCTATTCATGGGGCTGGGGTGGCAGGATTGCTTGAACCAGGAAGATTGAGGCTGCAGTGAGCCACGGTCATACTACTACACTCCAGCACGCATAATAGAGCAATACCCTTTCTCAAAAACAACAAAAAATGGGCAAAAGATTTGAATATACATTTCTTAAAAGACACACAAATAGCAAACAGGCATATGAAAAGGTGCTCAACATCACTATTCATCAAAGAAATGCAAATGAAAACTACAAAGAGATATCCTCTCATCCCAGTGAAAAATGGCTTATATCCAAAAGATTTTCAATAACAAATGCTTGGGAAGATGTGGAGAAATAGGAACTCTCATATCCTTTTAATGGAAATGCAAACTAATACAACCACTATGGAAAACAGTTTGGATGATCCTGAAAAATACTGAAAATACAGCTACCACAGGATCTAGCAATCCGACTGCTGGGTATATACCCAAAAGAAAGGAAATCAATATAGCCAAGAGATATCTGCACTTTCATGTTTGTTGCTGCACTGTTCACAATAACCAAGATTTGGAAACAACCTATGAGTCCATCAACAGATGAATGTATTAATAAAATATGGTACTTATACTCAATGGTGTACTATTCAGCCATAAAAAGAAATTAGATTTGTAACAACGTGGATGGAACATGGATGGTACTGGAGTTTGGTATGTTAAGTGAAATAACCAAAGCAAAGACATGGAACCAACCCAAATGCCCATCAATGCTAGACTGGATAAAGAAAATGTAGTACATATACACTACTGTTCAGCCATAAAAAGAAATTAGATTTGTAACAACGTGGATGGAACATGGATGGTACTGGAGTTTGGTATGTTAAGTGAAATAACCAAGGCACAGAAAGGCAAACACCTCATGTTCTCACTTATTTAAAACCGTAAAAATCCTAGAAGAAAACTTAGGTAATACCATTCAGGACATAGGCATGGGCAAGGACTTCATGACTAAAACACCAAAAGCAGCAGCAACAAAAGCCAAAATTGACAAATGGGATCTAATTAAACTAAAGAGCTTCTGCACAG
>NW_012115866.1:2824456-2827090 GCF_000951035.1 Colobus angolensis palliatus | reverse complement strand
AGGGGGAAGGGATTGCATTGAGAGTTATACCTGATGTAAATGACGAGATGATGGGTGCTGACGAGTTGATGGGTGCAGCATACCAACATGGCACAAGTATACATATGTAACAAACCTGCACATTATGCACATGTACCCTAGAACTTAAAGTATAATAATAATAAAATAATAAAATAAGAAAGAAAGAAAGAAAGAAAGAAAGAAAGAAAAACAAAAAAGAAAAAAAGGAAAAAATAAAAATTAATTCGGGATTTACTGAGCATATACTACATACATATCAAGCATTAATGTAGGAACAAGAAATACAGTAGTGAGTAAGATAGACAAAAGTCCTGCTCCCAAGTTTATATTCTGTTATGAGACTGAATAAAAAACTAAACATTTAAAGTACTAGCTATGGGGAAGCTGGAAAGATGGCTGAATAGGAACAACTCTGGTCTGCAGCTCCTAGAGATTTCAACACAGAAGGCAGGTGGTTTTTTGCATTTCCAACTGAGGTATTCAGTTCATCTCATTGGGACTGGTTGGACAGTGGGTGCAGCCCACAGAGGGAAAGTTGAAGCAGGATGGGGCATTGCTTCACCCAGGAAGTGCAAGGGGTTGAGGAATTCTCTCCCCTACCCAAGGGAGACCATGAGGAACAGTGCACTCCAGCCCAGATACTATGCTTTACCCATGGCCTTCAGAAACCACAGACTAGGAGATTCCCTCTGGTGCCCATGCCACCAGAGCCCTGGGTATCAAGCACAAAACAGGGTGGCCAGTTGGGCAGACACCGTGCTAGATGCAGGAGTTTATTTTTCCATATCCCAATGGTGCCTGGAATGCCAGCAAGACAGGCAAGACTCTTCACACCCCTGGAAAGGGGGCTGAAGCCAGGGAGCAAAGTGATCTGGCTTGGTGGGTCCCACCCCCCCAGAGACCAACAAGCTAAGATCCAGTGGCTTGAAATTCTCGCTGCCAGCGCAGCAGTATGAGGTCTACCCGGGACGCTCGAGCTTGGTGACAGGAGGGGTGTCTGCCATTGCTGAGGCTTGAGTACACGGTTTTATCCTCACAGTGTAAACAAAGCCGCTGGGAAGTTCGAACTAGGTGCAGCCCACTGGAGCTCATCAAGGCTGCTGTGACCAGACTGCCTCTCCAGATTCCTCCTCTCTGGGCAGGGAACTTCTGAAAAAAAGGCAGCAGTCCCAGTCAAGGGCTTATAGATAAAACATCTCACTGAGACAGAGCACATGGAGGGAGGGGCAACTGTGGGCGCAGCTTCAGCAGACTTAAACATCTCTGCCTGATGGCTCTGAAGAGAGGAGTGGATCTCCCAGAACAGTGTTCAAGCTCTGCTAAGAGACAGACTGCCTCCTCAAATGGGTCCCTGATCCCCATGTATCCTGACTGGGAGACCACTCCCAGTAGGGGCTGACAGACACCTCATACAGGACAGCTCTGGCTGGCATTTGGTGGGTGCCCCTCTGGGACGAAGTTTCCAGAGGAAGGAATGAAACAGGGTCTGGATTGCACCTCCAGCAAACTCCAGCAGACCTGCAGCAGAGGAGCCTGACTCTTAGAAGGAAACCCAACAAACAGAATGGGATAGCATCAACATCAACAAAAAGGACATCCACTTGGAGACCCCATCCAAAGATCACCAACATAAAAGACCGAAGGCAGAGAAATCCATGAAGATGTGGAGAAACAAGCACAAAAAGGCTTAAAATTGCAAAAATCAGAATGACTTTTCTCCTGCGAAGGATTACAATACCTTGCCAGCAAGGGAACAAAATGGATGGAGAATGAGTTTGATGAATAGACAGAAGTAAGCATCAGAAGGTGGGTAATAACAAACTTCTCTTTGCTAAAAGAGCATTTTCTAATCCAATGAGAGGAAGCTAAAAACCTTGAAAAACAGATACACAAATTGCTTACTAGAATAACCAGTTTTGAGAGGAGCATAAAAGACCTGATAGAGGTGAACAACACAGTACAAGAACTTTGTGAAGCATAAACAAGTAACAATAGCTGAATCAATCAAGCAGAATAAAGGATATCAGAGATTGAAGATTCACTTAATGAAATAAAGAGAGAAGACAAGATTAGAGAAAAAAGAAAGAAAAGGAATGAACAAATCCTCCAAGAAATGTGGGACTACATGAAAAATCCAAGCCTACATTTGATTGGTGTACGTGAAAGTGATGAGGAGAATGAAACCAAGTTGGAAAACACTCTTCAGGGTATTATCCAGGAGAAGTTTTCCAACACAGCAAGAAAGGCTAACATTCAAATTCAGGAAATACAGAGAACACAACAAAGATACCCCTCAAGAAAGGCAACCCCAAGATGCATAATCATCAGATTCACCAAGGTTGAAATGAAGGAAAAAATATTAAGGGCAGCCAGAGAGAAAGGTCAGGTTATCCACAAAGGGAAGCCCATCAGACTAACAGTGCATCTCTCTGCAGAAACCCTACAAGCCAGAAGAGAGTGGGGACCAATATTCAACACTCTTAAAGAAAAGAATTTTCAACACAGAATTTCATGAGGGTATTCAGTTAGGAAAAGAAGAAGTCAAATTGTCCCTGTTTGCAGATGACATGATTGTATGTTTAGAAAACCCCATTGTCTCAGCCCAAAATCTCC
>NW_012115866.1:2822684-2823281 GCF_000951035.1 Colobus angolensis palliatus | reverse complement strand
AATCAACCCAAATGTCCATCAGTGACAGACTGGTTTAAGAAAATGTGGCACATATACACCATGGAATACTATGCAGCCATAAAAAAGGATGAGTTGATGTCCTTTTAAGGGACATGGGTGCAGTTGGAAACCATCATTCTCAGCAAACTTTTGTAAGAACAGAAAACCAAACACCGCATGTTCTCACTCGTAGGTGGGAATTGAACAATGAGATCACTTGGACATGGGAAGGGGAATATCACACACTGGGGCCTATTATGGGGTTGGGGGAGGGATGGCATTGGGAGTTATAACTGATGTAAATGATGAGTTGATGGGTGCTGATTAGTTGATGGGTGCAGCACACCAACATGGCACATGTATGCACATGTAATAAACCTGCACATTGTGCACATGTACCCTAAAACTTAAAGTATAAAAATAAAAATGAAAAAAAAGAATTTCATATCTAGCCAAACTAAGTTTCGTAAGCAAAGGAGAAATAAAATCCTTTACAGACACAAAGGTTGAGAGATTTTGTCACCACCGGGACTGCTTTACAAGAGCTTCTGAAAGAAGAACTAAACATATAAAGGAACAACTGGTACCAGCCCCTGC
>NW_012115866.1:2788794-2822098 GCF_000951035.1 Colobus angolensis palliatus | reverse complement strand
ATAGGCTCAAAATAAAGGGATGGAGGAAGATCTACCAAAAAAAAAAAAAAAAAAAAAAGG
Organism: Colobus angolensis palliatus; assembly: GCF_000951035.1. Classification (NCBI taxonomy): domain Eukaryota; kingdom Metazoa; phylum Chordata; class Mammalia; order Primates; family Cercopithecidae; genus Colobus; species Colobus angolensis. Next base: position 2,822,038 of record NW_012115866.1, on the reverse strand, counting down.
CAGGGGTTGCAATCATAGTCTCTGATAAAACTGACTTTAAACCAACAAAGATCAAAAGAGACAAAGACTGTCATTACAGAATGTTAAAGGGATCAATGCAACAAGAAGAGCTAACTATCCTAAATATATACTCACCCAATACAGGAGCACCCGGATTCATAAAGCAATTTCTTAGATACCTACAAAGAGACTTAGACTCCCACACAATAATAGTGGGAGAATTTTACACCCCACTGTCAATATTAGAAAGATCTATGAGACATAAAATCAACAAGGATATTCAGGTCTTGAACTCAACTCTAGACCAAGTGGACCTAATAGGCATCTACAAAACTCTCCACCCCAAATCAACAGAATATACCTTCTTCTCAGAACCTCATAACACTTATTCTAAAACTCACCACAAAATTGGAAGTAAAACACTTCTCAGCAAATGCAAAAGAACAAAAATCATAACAGTCTCTCAGACAACAGTGCAATCAAATTAGAACTCAGGATTAAGAAACTCACTCATACAACTACATGCAGACTGAACAACCTGCTCCTGAATGACTACTGGGTAAACAATGAAATTAAGGCAGAAATAAATATGTTCTTTGAAACCAATGAGAACAAAGACACAACGTACCAAAATCTCTGGAATACATTTAATGCAGTGTTTAGAGAAGAATTTACAGCACTAAATGCCCACAAGAGAAAGCAGGAAAGATCTAAAATCGACATGCTAACATTAAAATTAAAAGAACTAGAGAAGCAAGAGCAAACAAATTCAAAAGCTAGCAGAAGATAAGAAATAACTAAGATCAGAGCAGAACTGAAGGAGACAGAGATACAAAAAACCCTTCAAAACATCAGTGAGTTCAGGAGCTAGTTTTTTGAAAAGATTAACAAAATAGACTGCTAACCAGAAAAATAAAGAAGAAAAGAGAGAAGAATCAAATAGATGCAATAAAAAATGATAAAAAGATAGCACTACAGATCCCACAGAAATACAAACTACCATCAGAGAATACTATAAAATTTTTCTATACAAATAAACTAGAAAATCTAGAAGAAATGGATAAATTCCTAGATACATACACCATGCCAAGCCTAAACCAGGAAGAAGTCAAATCCCTGAATAGACCAATAAGAAGTTCTGAAATTGAGGCAGGAGTTAATAGCCTACCAAGCAAAAATGTCCAGGACCAGACGGATTCACAGCCAAATTCTATCAAAGGTACAAACAGGAGCTGGTACCATTTTTTTTCTGAAACTATTCCAAACAATAGAAAAAGAGGGAATCCTTCCTAACTCGTTTTATGAGGGAGCATCATCCTGATAACAAAACGTGGCAGAGACACAACCAAAAAAAGAAAATTTCAGGCCAATATTCCTGATAAACATTGATGCAAAAATTCTCAATAAAACACTGGCAAGCCAAATCCAGCAGAAAGCTAAAATTCTTGTCCACCATGATCAAGTCAGCTTCATCCCTGGGATGCAAGACTGGTTCAACATACCAAAACAATAAATGTAATCCATCACATCGACAGAACCAACAACAAACACCATATGATTATCTCAACAGATGCAGAAAAGGTCTTTGACAAAATTCAACAATCCTTCATGCTAAAAAATCTCAATAAATTAGGTATTGATTTGATGTATCTCAAAATAATAAGAGCTATTTATGAAAAACCCACAACCAATATCATGCTGAATGGGCAAAAACTGGAAGCATTACCTTTGAAAACTGGCACAAGACAAAGACGCCCTCTCTCACCACTCTTATTCAACATTATATTGGAAGTTCTGCCCAGGGCGATCAGGTAAGAGAAAGAAATAAAGGGAATTCAAATAGGAATAAAAAAAGTCAAATTGTCTCTGTTTGCAGATGACAAGATTTTATATTTAGAAAACCGCGTCTCTCAGCCCAAAATCTCCTAAAGCTGATGAGCAACTTCAGCAAATCTCAGGATACAAAATCAATGTGCAAAAATCACAAGCATTCCTATACACCAATAACAGACAGAAAGCCAAATCTTGAGTGAACACCCATTAAAAATTGCTACAAAGAGAATAAAATACCTAAGAATACAACTTACAAGGGATGTGAAAGATCTCTTCAAGAAGAACTACAAACCACTGCTCAAGGAAATAAGAGAGGACACAAACAAATGGAAAAACATTCCATGCTCATGGATAGGAAGAATCAATATCGTGTAAATGGTCAATCTGCCCAAAGTAATTTATAGAATCAGTGCTACCCCCATCAATCTACCACTGACTTTCTTCACAGAATTAGAAAAAAAGAACTTTAAATTTCATATGGAACCAAAAATGAGCCCACATAACCAAGAAAATCCTAAGCAACAAGAGCAAAGCTGGAAGCATCATGCTACCTGACTTCAAACTATACTACAAGGCTACAGTAACCAAAACAGTATGGTACTGGTACCAAAACAGAGATATAGACCAATGGAACAGAACAGAGCCCTCAGAAATAACAACACACATCTACAACCATCTGATCTTTGACAAACCTGACAAAAACAAGCAATGGGAAAAGGATTCCCTATTTAATATATGGCATTGGGAAAACTGGCTAGCCATATGCAGAAAAGTGAAACTGGATCACTTCCTTACACCTTATAGAAAAGTTAGCTCAAGATGGATTAAATGCTTAAATGTAAGACCTAAAACCATAAAAACCCGAGAAGAAAACCCAGGCAATACCATTCAAAACATAGTCATGGGCAAAGACTTAATGACTAAAACAGCAAAAGCAATGGCAACAAAAGCCAAAATTGACAAATGGAATCTAATTAAACTAAAGAGTGTCTGCACAGCAAAAGAGACTACCATCAGAGTGAACAGTCAACCTACAGAATAGGAGAAAATTTTTTCAATCTGTCCATCTAAGAAAGGGCTAATATCCAAAATCTACAAATAACAAACTAATTTACAAGAGTAAAACAAACAACTCCATCAAAAGTGGGTAACGGATATGAACAGACACTTCTCAAAAGAAGATATTGTGTGATCAACAAACATATGAAAGAAAGCTCATCATCACTGGTCATCAGATAAATGCAAATCAAAACCACAATGAGATACCATCTCATGCCAGTTAGAATGGTGATCATTAAAAAGTCAGGAAACAACAGATGCTGGAGAGGATGTGAAAAAATAGGAACATTTTTATGCTTTTGGTGGGAGTGTAAATTAGTTCAACCATTGTGGAAGACAGTGTGGCGATTCCTTAAGTATCTAGAACCAGAAATACCAGTTGACCCAGCAATCCCATTACTGGGTATATACCCGAAGGATTATAAATCATTCTGCTATAAAGATGCATGCAGAAGTTTTGTTGTTGTTGTTGTTGTTTTCTTTTTTTTTATTATACTTTAAGTTCTAGGGTACATGTGCATAACGTGCAGGTTTGTTACATATGTATACTTGTGCCATGTTGGTGTGCTGCACCCATCAACTCGTCAGCACCCATCAATTCATCATTTACTTTTTTTATTTTTATTTTTAATTTTTTTTTATTTTTTTTTTCTTTTTCAGCACTATTCACAATAGCAAAGACTTGGAACCAACCCAAATGTCCATCAATGATAGACTGGATGAAGAAAATGTGACACATACACACCATGGACTACTATGCAGCCATAAAAAAGGATGAGTTCATGTCCTTTGCAGGGATATGGATGAAGCTGGAAAGCATCATTCTCAGCAAATTTTCGCAAGAACAGAAAACCAAACACCATTCTCACTCATAAGTGGGAGTTGAACAATGAGAAAACATGGACACAGGGAGGGGAACATCACACACTGGTGCCTGTCAGGAGGTGGGGGCTAGGGAAGGGTTACAATTAGAAGAAATACCTAATGTAGGTGATAGGTTGATGGGTGCAGCAAACCACCATGGCACGTGTATACCTATGTAATAAAACTGTACATTCTGCACATGTACCCCAGAACTTAAAGTATAATTTAACAAGTGCTGGCTATGCAACTGTACACATAATATTTTATTTAAATCAACTATTTTTTTACTTGCAAAAATTTATTTTAAAAGGAAACTATAACACTTTTGTAAGTGGAGAGGCAGCAATATTCTACCATCAAAAGATAAGCATAAAATAAATTTGTAACTTGTAAAGAAATTATCATAGTAGCCACTATAATCAATCCAATGTCACCTTTAGAACCCATGCCACACATTGGGTAGCATTTGGTTGAGCCCATTGCTTTTTATATGAGGAAATCAAGAATCATAAGGCAAGAGTAATTTGAGCACATCCTCAGTCAGATCTCATATCTCCAAGGGCCAAATATATTCCCCCCTTTTTTTTTATCAAAGAGAAGAGACACACAAGAAAGCTGCATATGATCATGCAAGTTCTCCATAGCACAACTTTAGGACATATCAGTTACTTGGACTACAATATGAATGATGTTCCTTGGAGATGAACAGTGTACAATCTGAACCTGTGTGACCATAAGCAAAGTCCCTCAGGACTCAATATTAGGGAAACAGAACACAGTGATTAAAAGTGCAAGATATGGAGACAGCTGGTACCAGCTGTATGACCTCAGAAAAGTGATTTTAACTTCTGTCTGCCTCTGAAGATAATTATAGTACTTTCTTCTTGAGGCTGGGGTAGAAATTAGATTGATGATATTGCTCAGCAGTGCACCTGACATCTGTTAAGCACTAACACCTGTGAACTATCATTATTATTATAGCTCCAACACCAAAGACTTTCAAATAGGCCTTGGATTTTCTTTTTTTTAACTTTTATTTTAAGTTCAGGAGTGCATTGCATGTTTTTTACATTGGTAAGCTAGTGTCACAGGGGTTTGTTGTATAGATTATTTTGTCACATGGGTATAACACTGTTACACTCAATCGTTATCTTTCTGCTCCTGTCTCTCCTTCCACCCTCCATCCTCAAGTAGAAGTGTTTGTTGTTCTTTTCTTTATGTTCATGAATTCTCACCATTTAGCTCCAACTTGTAAATGAAAATATGCGGTATTTAGTTTTCTGAAGTTCACTAAGGATAATGCCCTCCAGCTCCATCCATGTTACCCCAAAAGACATAATCTCATCCATTTTTATAGATGCATAGTATTCCATGGTTTATATGTACATTTTCTTTATCCAATCTGTCATTGATGGGCATTTATATTGATTTCATGTCTTTGGTATTGTGAATAGTACTGCTGTCAACATTCACATTCATGTGTCTTTATGGTAGAATGATTAATATTCCTATTGGTATATACCCAGTTATAAGAATTCTGGGTCAAATGGCAATTCTATTTGTAGCTCTTTGAGGAATTGCCATATTGCTTTCAACAATGGTTGAATTAATTTACTCTCCCACCAACAGTGTGTAATTATTCCCTTTTCTCCACAATGTCTCCTGCATCTGTTGTTTTTTGACTTTTTAGTAATAGCCATTCTGGGTGATATGAGATGGTATCTCTTTGTGGTTTTCATTTGCATTTCTCTAATAATCAGTGATGTTAAGATTTTTTTATATTCTTGTTGGTCTCATGTATATCTTCTTTGGAGACATGCCTGTTCATGGTCTTTGCCTACATTTTATTGGGGTTGTTTGTTTCTTGTAAATTTGTTTAAGCTCCTTATAGAAACTGGATATTAGACCTTTGTTGGATGCAGAGTTTGCAAAAATTTTCTCGGTTTTGTAGGTTTTTTATTTAATCTGTTGATAGTTTAATTTGCTGTGAAGAAGCTCTTTAGGTTAATTTGGTCCCATTTGTCAATTTTCGCTTTTGTTGCATTGCTTTGGTGTCTTTGTAATGAAATATTTGCATGTTCCTATGTCCAGGATGGTAGTGCTTAGTTTGTTTACCAGGGTTTTTATAGTTTTGGGTTTTACATGTAAGTTTTTAATGTATTTGAATGAATGTTTGTATATGGTGGTTAATTTTTGTATATTTTGTGTAAGGAAGAGGTCCAGTCATCTGCTGGGATAACTGGTGCTAATCAGTTATTTATTGAATAGTGAGTGTTTTTTTTGTTTTGTTTTGTTTTTTCTTTAGGATTGTCTTGTCTATTCAGGTTGTTTTTTGCTTCCATATGAATTTTTAAATAGTTTTTTTTTCTAGTTCTGTGAAAAATGTCTTTGGTGGTTTGATAGGAATAGCATTCAATCTATAAATTGCTTTGGGCAGCAGAAGCCCTGGATTTTCTAATGCCATTACAGTTTCAAAATGCCTTTCAAATTGTTGCTCTATCCTTTATGAATCTTTGTAAATGCCAGGTCATAATTATCAGTAGCAATTGGCACAGCTAATCACAAGATCAAACTTAAAAGTAAGCAAAACTAAAAAACTTTTGCAATAAATAAGACACAAAGTTCAAAAACCTTAAAATATTAATGTTTCATAGAAATGACATGATCTCTGATGGCTACAGATTTAAAAGTTGTAAACACACATTTTTCTAAAGGAATACAAATAGATAATAAGCACACTGAAGTCCTGGCATGGTGGCTCATGTCTGTAATCCCAGCACTTTGAGAGGCTGAGGCAGGCAGATCATCAGAGGTCAGGAGTTTGAGACCAGCCTGACCAACATGGAGAAACCCCATCTCTACTAAAAAAAAAACAAAATTAGCTGGTATGGTGGTGCATGCCTGTAATCCCAGCTACTTGGGAGGCTGAGGCAGGAGAATAGCTTGAACCTGGGAGGTGGAGGTTGCAGTGAGCCAAGATCACGCCATTGCCTTCCAGCCTGGGCAACAAAAGTGAAACTCTTGTCTCAAATAAATAAATAAATAAATAAATAAATAATAAATACACTGAAAAGTACTCAATCTCATATGTAATCAAACAAATGCAAATTGAAAGAAGCCAGCATTTTTCACCTATGAAATTAGCAAAGCCATTTTTAAATCTGCATACCAGTTGCTAGGATGGGTATTGTGTAGCTGGCGCTTATTGCTAATGGAGATATAAATTGATGTAGCCATCCTGGAAAGAATTCTAGCTATGTTTATAATGAGCCTACCAACAACCAGTCTCTGAGTTCAGTAATTCTGCTTTTGGGAATTGGTCCTAAGAAAATAACTTGAAATATTTAGAAAAACCTCATGCACAAAGATGTTCAACACAGCTTTATTTAAAATAGTTAAAAATTTAGTAGCAACCTCAACTCACACTCATTTAGAACTGTTAAATTATAAAACATTCATAATTTATATTAGATTATGCATATTTATAAAATATATAGCATAACTGACAAAACTCTCAAATGACTTGGGGAGGGGAAATACTTACGAGATTATAGTCAATTAAAAAAGTGAGAACCAAAATTACATATATAGCATGATACAAGCTCTGTAAAAATATACAGTGTATAATACCCTGGAGGAAAATAAAATATTCATTACTATTAATTGTCTCTAGAGAATGGAATTATGTGAAGTTTTATGTATTCTTTGTTACATTTCCTGTATTTTTCCAAATTTCTACAAAAAGAATGCGTTTAATAGGGTCATAATCAGAAAATAAATGTTTTAATTATTTTTAAAAAGGGTCTTAAGGTTTTGAGGCTGATAAAACCTTGCCCACCAGTGGTTAATATTCTTGTACTAGTGGTTAATAACCTGTGTGCCAGGGCCACGCTATTCCTGCTTCTAGCCAGGCTTCCTGCTTCCCGTCTTCTTCTGCATGTCACTTTCTGTACAATGCCATGTCTTCAGGAACTGAAAGACTGAAATGCTCCATCTGCCTTCTGATGTCTGAAAAACAATTTGTCCTCACCATAGGCCATATTTATTGTGCCAATCACCCTGAAATTTGGTATCTCAACTTTCAGAGCACTACTGAAGAACAAGTATTTTGCATTTCTACATTACACAAATAAGACACCAAGGCACAGAGAGGGGCAGGAATTTTCTCAAGTTCACACAGTTTGTAAGTGACAGGGTCAAAATTCGAATCCAGATTTGGTGGGCCTCAAAGCTCACATTTTTCTCTTCTGTATTAGAAGATTGGGCTGATAAGGCAAATCTTCCAGAAGTGAGAACACAGACACCAGCATATTCCTACCAAAAGAAGGGTCATGGTGCTGGTTTCTCCCAAGAAGGGTTTTGGCTATGACAGCATTTCACAAACTGTGAGTTGCTCCTACCAAAGGGTGAGCTTCCTTTTCAAATAAGTTTAAGAAATGATGTAACTTCATTTCACCTTTTGGAAGTTTACAATGCATACCAGCAGAGTAGAGCTTCCTAAAAATGTTAGTATTTTTATCATGGGATTTGATGACAGGACATCTCCCATACAAAAATTAGCTATTAACATTCAACAGGACACTCAGGTGAAGGGAACACATAATTCAAGAAGTAGAGAGAGCAGTTTGCAGGTACCTTTTGGAGACAGTATCAGAGGAAAGGACTAAAGGTTCAAAAAGGGGATGAAAGGTGTCAGAGTCCAACCTCATGAATGTCAGCAGTTTGCTGAAAACTTTCCCCAGTAAACACTCCACATACCCTCTGTAACCAGCCCTATCAAGTCAACCCCTTTCTAGAACTCAAGATACACTGAGTACATATAAGTATAGTTTTCCATCCTGTCTGGGGCACCTTCCCCTCCAGCTGATAACAGATGGCCCACCCACCAAAGCCTGAGGGTTCTATGTATGCTTGTTCTGCCCATTTCTTGGGTCTTATGGGAGGAGAGACAAAGTGAATGGCAAAATGTAGCCAAAATACTACACATAAAGTGAGGTCAAGAACACCTAGAGTAAGGGTCAGATGGGTGACGGTTCTCAGGTTGCTAGGCCTACACTGGAAAGGAGAATAAAAACATTTAACACAGAGCATTTTCCCTTTGGTAGGCACTGTTCCAAATACTTTAGCTCTATTAACTTATGTAATCCTCACAACAACTCTATTATGCACCTACTGTTATTATCACTGTTATTATCCCCATTGTTCAGATGGAGAAACTGGCATAAACAGGTTAAATAACTTGCCCAAGGCCACAAGCTACAGCATTGAGATTTGAAGCCAGGCAGCCCGGCTCCAGAATCCATCTCTTCACCACTAGGGTTAAACTGCTCCCTCTCTTAGTCTTCCTCATCTTAATAAATGACAGAATCATTAACCTTGTTGTAAAAAAAATCAAACCTAAATGATATCTTTATCTTTTTCTCTCAGCTCTTTCTCCGCTTCTAAGCCTTCAACACATACTGGCAATTATATCTTCAGAACACATCCCAAATCTATCCACATGTCTCCCTACCACTGACCTCACCCTAGTTTGAACCATCATATCTCACATGGATTACTACAAAAGCCTCCTCATTGGGCTCCCTGCCTTCACTCCCACTTTGCTATAAGCATTCACCACACTAAGCTAGAGGGACCATTTGAAAATCTACATCAGATTATGCCTTTACTTAAAGCCCTCCAATGATTTCCTATCACATTTAGAATACATCCAAACTCCTTTCTGTGGTTTATAAAGCCCCATGTGGTTTAGCTCATGCCTTCTATTTGACTTCATTTCATATCCACCTTCTACACACTTAATTACACACCAGCCCCGCTGGCCTTCCTTTTGCCCCTCAAACACCCAAAGCTACTTCCAACCTCTGGGCCTTTGCATTTTCTGTTTTCACTGTCTGGAAATAGTTCTTTGTCTACTTTGCCCAGCTGGCTGTTCTCATCCTTTAGGTCTCAGCTAAAATGTTACTTCCTTTTGAAAGCCCTCCTTGATCACCCTACTTTGCTTCCTTTGCCCAGTCTCCCTTTGCCTAGTCATTCTGTATCACATTACCTTATTTTGACTTCTTTATGCTTCCCATCAGCATCCAAAATGATCATGTCTTTGTTTATTGGCTCTCATCACTGGAAAGTTTTCTCTGTGACTGCAAGGATTTAGCTGCCTTATTTGCCACTGGACTTTCAGCACGTAGGAGAGTGCACGACACATAGTAGGTGTTCAGCAAACAGTTATTGAAAGAACAAATACCCCCTCCTTTAGGTCACAAAAAGTGGTAAGACTGAGACTTACAGACCAAAGGGTATGTGCCCAAGTTAGTGGTGGAGTTGAGGCTACAGGTCATGCTCCCTGACCCTCAGGGAAGTCTTCTGTGACAGGCAAGTCTGGCACTCAGGTGTGAGGCAAGCATAGAGGCCTTAACTAGACAAGGCAGGTACCCTCTACATCTGATCCCTGCAAGATCTTGACCCTTTCAGGATTGTTCCTATTGATGCCCAGAGGGAAAATAAATCAAAAGAAGAATCAATGTCTTATGGCCTCACACCACCCCTGAGGGCAATGGGTAAAGGGGAGGCTTTGAAATTGAGCAGTTTGACTTACACAGTTACTTAACTGCTCTATGCCTCAGCTCCTCATCTGAAAAATGGAACTATTATCCTGTTCTACTTACCTCATATGATGGTTGTGAGGATTAAACAGATAACACAGATTATACATAGAGCACTTTGCACAAGTTCTGGAAGGCAGTAAGTTCTCAATAAATGCAAACTGTTATTATTATTATTATTGTCCATTCATTCACCTGCTTGAAACTTCATCACTTTCAAATGACTATAAGTTGGATTTTGAAACCCTTGAGGTTAAAAATCCTCATCTGAGAAACTTTGTAAGCTGCCTCTTCACCTCTGCAGCCCCATCTCTTTTCATGCCATTGTCTATATTTTCATTGCATATTCTAGCCACTCTACACAGAGTTAGTCTCCAAACACGCAGTGTGCCTTCATTCCTCTATAGCATGGTTCATACTATTCTCTTTGTTTGGAATGCTCTGTTTCCACCAGTACACTCCTTGTATACCCCAATCTCCATTTTTCTTCCTGTAAAAATAGTAATCATCTCCAGTATTTCTCTCAAATGACCCCTCCTCTGAGAAGTTATCCATTCTGAGTTCCTTCAGAATTAATTCCTACTTCCTCGGTGCTGCCAGAGCACTATGCTCCCTTTTTGTTGAACTACTCACCATAATTTGTTGTGATTTTACTGTGTGGTGTAGACTGAGTTCCTAAAAGCAAAGAGAGTGCCGTCTACATCCCGAAAGCCCAAAGCTGCCACAAGGTAGATGCTCAGAAAATGTCTGTTTTGAATGAATGTAACTGGAATCCATCCATAAGGGTGAACACCAACATGCAGCCTCAGTAGACCCAGTTCCAAGAAGCCCTCTAGCCTGGGACAGAGCCAGGAGCAGAGAGATTGCCATCCTCAGATCTTGCAGCTTGCTCAAACTATTACTTGGGGTGTTATTCTTCCCTAAGCACTCTCCTCCTCAGCTGTGTCTGATGCTACCCTGGACAGTAAAGGAGAATAAAAAAAGGTAAAAGTAAGGCTCAACTAATTTTATAGGAAATGGGTCTTAGAGGATGTGGCCATATGCTCTTCAAGAAAGTCCAGATATACTGAAAGCCATTATCCACCCCATGGGCCAAGAGAAAGTGTCAGGTCTCCACCATCTGAATGTCCCACTTTCTCTTGTCTTGTGCTCCCAGACCTCCATGCTTCTATCCCCTAGCTCCTCTGCTCTGATGGAAGACCATCAGGTACTGTGACAGATGGGAAGAACTACTATCTGTGAAACAAGCTTCTTCTCCCTAAAGCCTCTGTGGTTTACTGTACTCTTAATAGTAGAGAAGAGAGTTGACTGCTCTGCTTTTGGGCTCTGGGGAGGTAAAGTAGACTAAAGCATAGTGTAATGACCAGAGAGAGAGAAACTAAATAAAGTAGATGATGAATATAGGCAGATCCTCTTCCTGGGTCTTCCTTTTCTATGACTTCCATAAAATTATTATACTAGGACCTCCCCTCTTACTAGCTGTATCATCCTGATTATTTAAGTTGGTACCTTAGTTTTCATATCTGTAAAATTGCAATAATAATAATCCTTACTACTAATCCTAAGTAAGGATTCAATAAATGGATATATCTAGAGCATTTATAACAGTGGCTGGCACACAGTAAATGCTCAACTAATGTTAGTTGTTTTTGTTGTTATTTTTATCAGTAACTTCTCCCTGAAAGGCACAGAATGTGAGAATAATATAAAACCTTAGACCCCATATAGTCCTGTCCTCTCAGGTTTCCCATGGAGAAACTGAGGCCCAGAGAGGAGAAGGCATGCACAGACACTCATTCACTAGTGGCCAAACCAGGAAGGAGTCCCAGGCCTTCTGCCTCCCACTGCTGTTTCTCCCACAGAGGCCCCAGTTACTTGTCTCTTGGTGGGAATGGAAGGGACTGGCAGTCTTCATGTTCTCTCACCTAGAGAGCTCAGTATTCCAGACCTGATATTTTCTTTTCTGTGGAAAGAAGGCCTAGCCTCCTGCTGAAAAATTTGCAAGCTACAGTGAGCAAAGGAATGAACAATAGGATAGTTGGGGGGAGTGGCATGCATCCAATTCAGTGGGGGGAAGGGGAGGAAATTTACCTTTAAGAGCTGAGGCAGCCCAGAAGTCAGGAGTTCTTCCAGACCTGAAAAATGAGGGGCATGGAGAAGGTAAGTTCTGGATATTCAAGCCTGGGGACATTGAGTAGAAGGAACCTCCATGGTATCCCAGGGTCTGAAAGGTCCGCTGATGGGCTCAAGGGAGTGCCCTTGGGCTTTAGTTCCCACTACAGGATGTCAGTTGACCTTCCTGATTAGGCTAGAAAAACATTGCCTGACAGGACTCTGAATCACTTCCTCCAACAACAATATGTCTTCATAGATGCCCAGACAGCACCTCAGCCCCTCCACAACCTCATACCCTCTCAGGAGTCCCAAGAGGCACAGGGACCTGGAGAAACTGAAAAGACTTCACAATCTGCCACTGACCCCCTTCTGCTGCCCTCTCTAGACCTCTCATTCCACCCCTGCATGCTGGGCCTGGGCTCTGAATCCTCAGGGCCATTCTCCAGACTCTTAGAAAGCACTGGTCTCACATTTAAGTCTCTAATGGGATCTAATTAAATTAAAGAGCTTCTGCACAGCAAGAAACTATCATCAGAGTGAACAGGCAACCTACAGAATGGGAGAAAATGTTTGCAATCTACTCATCTGACAAAGGGCTAATATCCAGAATCTGCAAAGAACTCAAACAAATATACAAGAAAAAAACAAACAACCCCATCAAAAAGTGGGGAAAGGATATGAACAGACATTTCTCAAAAGAAGACATTCATACAGCCAACAGACACATGAAAAAATGCTCATCATCACTCACCATCAGAGAAATGCAAATCAAAACCACAATGAGATACCATCTCACACCAGTTAGAATGGCAATCATTAAAAAATCAGGAAACAACAGGTGTTGGAGAGGATGTGGAGAAATAGGAACACTTTTACACTGTTGGTGGGATTGTAAACTAGTTCAACCATTATGGAAAACAGTATGGCGATTCCTCAAGGATCTAGAACTAGATGTACCATATGACCCAGCCATCCCACTACTGGGTATATACCCAAAGGATTATAAATTATTCTACTACAAAGACACATGCACACGTATGTTTATTGTGGCACTATTCACAATAGCAAAGACTTGGAATCAACCCAAATGTCCATCTGTGACAGACTGGATTAAGAAAATGTGGCACATATACACCATGGAATACTATGCAGCCATAAAAAAGGATGAGTTTGCGTCCTTTGTAGGGACATGGATGCAGCTGGAAACCATCATTCTTAGCAAACTATCACAAGAAGAGAAAACCAAACACCGCATGTTCTCACTCATAGGTGGGAACTGAACAATGAGATCACTTGGACTCGGGAAGGGGAACATCACACACTGGGGCCTATCATGGGGAGGGGGGAGGGGGGAGGGATTGCATTGGGGAGTTATACATGATATAAATGACGAATTGATGGGTGCTGACGAGTTGATGGGTGCAGCACACCAACATGGCACAAGTATACATATGTAACAAACCTGCATGTTATGCACATGTACCCTAGAACTTAAAGTATAATTAAAAAAAAAAAAAAGAAAGCACTGGTCTCTCTATGCAGCCTGACACGTATAGCTGAGAACATAAGCTCTTTCTCCTCTTGTGGAGAGACCACTTTGAATAAGAGACCGTGAGTGAATGAACAATCTCACATTTCTGGCACCTTGAAAAGTAAGGGAGATGCTCTGGAACAACTTGGCACAAGAGTGTTGCAGTCAGACAATCAAAGATATGACTCTTGTAGCAATTTTGTTAGCTGTGTGATCTTGTGTGAATCACTTAAGATTTCTGTGATTTATTTATAAACTGGAAGCAGTACTACCTAGCTCATAGTGATTAAACAAGAAAATATGTATAAAGCCTCTAACACAGTGCCAGGCAATTGGTAGGTGATTAAACAAGATTAAAACTGAGGCAATTCGGAGCATGGACTATGGCGCTAGACTACCTGGGTTTGAATCTTGGCTCTGCTATTCACTAGCTTTGTGTCCTTAGGCAAACCACTGCCTATGTCTACCATAAAATTGTTTGACCTTTCTGTGCCTCAATTTCCTCATACATAAAATGGGTGTGTTAACAATGGATGCTTCACAGGGTTGTTCTCAAGACTAAATGAGTTAATCTCTATAACAAGTTTAGAGAAGTTCCTGATATGTGGTGAACTATTACTAAATGCTAGCTGCTATTATTATCATTCTTGTTATTATTATTCTATGACTAAAAATGAGAAGAGCTGCAAAATGTTAGAAGCATGTTCTAGTATCTTGCTACTTAAAGGATGATCTGTGGACCAGCAGATGGACATGACCTGGGAACTTGTTAGAAAGGCAAAATCTTGGGTCCCTCCCAGACCTCTGAGACCAAATTTGCATTTTAACAAGATTCCCCAGGGATTCCTATGCAATTAATGGTTTGAGAAGTATTGGACTCTAGATAACAGGATAAAGAGCTTCACTAGGGAAAGGTGAGTAATGGCACGGTTGGGAAGGAAGAAAAACATCAGGGCTGGACAGTCTGAGGTAAGAGCTGGAAGGCAAGAATTGGCTGGACAGACGGGACAGTCAGGGTTGGACAGACTGAACTGTCTGAAGTGAGAGCTAGGAGATGGGGATGGGATGTGGTCCAGCCAAGCAGGTCAAAGTAAGATTTTGGATAGCATGTGGAAGGTAAATCTGAGTTAGAATTGACACAAATATCTCAGTGCCCTAATGAAAATCAGAAAAATAGGCACACATCCTTTGGGAGGATACAACCCTACGTGTGCAAGACTTAATGAATGGAGCTCAAGTTCTATTTCAGTGCCTTCTATTCCATTTGACCAGGAGCTCTAGTTCAGTGTCCAATTTGCACGACCATGCTTTATGACTCTGGATAGAACAGAAGGACAGACACCAAGAAGACAGGAATATTCATCAGCCCAACAAGGTATGTTGTGGTAGCCAGAGTCCAAGACAGCCCCTAATAATTTTTATCTTCTAGTATTGACATCTTTGTGTAGTCCATTCTCCATGTAAGGCTGCTTTGTGTAGCAAATAGGATAGAGTTTTTCCACCTTATCCACAAAGGATACATTCCAAGATCCCCAGTGGAAGCCTAAAACCACGGATAGTACTGAACCTTATGTATATTATGCTTTTTCTTATACTACCTTTTATAAAGTTTAATTTATAATTTAGGCACAGTAAGAGATTAACAATAACTAATAATAATATAGATCAATTATAACAATATACCGTAATAAAAGTTATGTAAGCTGTGGTGTCTCTCTCTCTCTCACTCTCTATTTCTCAAAATATCTTATTGTACAACTCCTTAAGTAACTGAAACCACAGAAAACCACCCTGCAGATAAGGGGGTCTACAATATCGTGAAAATGCTGAAGTGTGACTTCTGAGGCTAAATCATAAAAGACATTGTAGTTTCAATCATGGCTATCTCTTGAATGACTTACTCTGTGAAAATCCAGGTGCCATGTCACGAGGACACTCAAGTGACTCTAGACAAAGACCCACATGGTTAAGAACTGAGAACTTTGTACAGAAATTAACATTAATTTGCCAGTCATGTGGGAGAATCATTTTGGAATCAGATTCTCTAGTCTTAGTCAAGGCTTCAGACGACTGTAATCCTGGCCAACATCTTGACTATAAAACCTCATGATAGACCCTAAAACAAGACCATCCAGCTAAGTCACTCCTAAATTCTAGACTCACAGAAATTGCACAGATAATGTTTATTATTCTTTTTAAGCGGCTAACTTTTGAGACATTTTGTAGCACAGTGATAGATAATGAATGCTGCAGGTTTTCAAAAGCCCAAAGTAGCCAGGGAAACCTTAAGAGCTAAAAGAGCTAGGCAAATAGCCACAACATTGATAGTTACTTCTATTCACAAGCTAACTTCTCAGCCTGAATGAGTCCTCAGAGGTTATGTACTCCATGCTCCAGGTTACATATGGGGAAACTGAGGCACAAGGGTACAAAACCAGCTGGTGGCTAAGTGTGCCTGCCTCCCCATGTCTTTCTACTATCTGAGATCCCAATGGACATCCAAATAGATCCAAGCCTACAAAGTTGGCAGCAGGAGGTAGTCAAGACAGCAGTTTCTTGAAGCACTCTGAAACAATGCCTGGCAGAAGGGCAAACACCAGGTGAGTGCTATATGTCTGTCTTTTCTTTCCTCCTTCTCAGTTTCTTCTTCCTTCCTCCTCCTCCTCCTCTTCCTCTTTCTTCTTCTTCTCTTCTTCTTCTTCTTCTTCTTCTTCTCCTTTTCTCTATTTCTTTCTCTCTCTCTCTCTCTCTCTGGTCTCGTCTGTCATCCCTCAAGTCACCACTTGACACATGACTGCCCCAGTAACCACCAGATCCCCATATTATTATCTAAATAGTTCTCTCCTTCTGCAGCCTAAGTTCCCCTCCTTGGCCCAGGAAAAAAATGTGAAGCCCAAAGACAAAAGGAAAATTATGGGAGGGTGTTTCACAAGCTGACCACTGAGGTGTACATATTAAACATTTCTAGACCACTGCTACTGGCATGAATGTGCACATGGACAACTATCCCCCACTCTCAGCAGTACCCTGCTGCTGTCATTGCATGGGCACTCCACTGCACCACCACCACTTGTGCAGGTGTGTGCATGGATGCTGGTTCACCACCCTCACCAGTGTCCTGACCCCGTGAATGTATAGGGTCTCTGCCAAGTCACCACCACTGGTACAAACGTGGGCATGGACATTGCTGCTCCATTCCTGCTGGTGCCCCACCCAACTGACATGCATGCACCCTACTGCACCACTACACCTGCAGGCACATGCAAGTGAGCACAGATCAAGCTGCCTCTGCCCTGATGAAACACTTTGGCTGGCACCCACCATTGGAGTGTTGTTGCAGTGGAGCAGAAACAACTTGGCCCCTTCAATGCAGCAGGTTCCTAACCTTTATGGGCCAGAGAACAAAGCTGGGGGCCCAGTACTAACCACTTCCCAAAGTTAGAATATGCAGTCTAGAAGTGCTGAGCTGAGTCTTGGCTTCATAAAATCTTCCAGAAATGAAGCTAGTTGACTGAACCCACCTTATACCACAATTACATTCTCAAGGGCATCAAAAAAGATAAAAGAAAAAATTCCAAAGGACAGAAACTCCAAAAATTAAAGAAAAATTAGCCCACATATATGATAAAGAACAGGTGTGAGATTCGGGCAACTCAAAAAGCCAGAATGTCTTCCTACCTCCAAATGACTGCACTAGTTCCCCAGTAATGTTTTTTAACCAGTCTGAAATGGCTGAAATGACAGACATAGAATTCAGAATATGGATAGAAACAAAGATCATTGAGATTCAGGAGAAAGTTGAAACCCAATCTAAGGAATACTGGGAATACAATAAAGCAACACAGGAGACAAAATGGCTATTTTAAGAAAGAACCAAATGAATGTGATACAGCCAAAAAACTCATTAAAAGAATTTCATAATACAATCAGAAGTATTGACAGCAGAATAAACCAAGCTGAGGAAAGAATTGCAGAGTATGAAGACTGGTTCTTTAAATTAACTCAGTCAGACAAAAATAGAGACAAAGAATTAAAAAAAAAAAAACCTTAAAGAAATATGGGATTATGTAAAGATAACAAATCTATAACTCACTGAAGATCCTGAAATAGAGAGAGAGAAAGCAAGCAACTCGTAAAACCTATTTGAAAATATTGACCATGAAAATTTCTACAACCTTGCTAGAGAGACCAACATTCAAATTCAGGAAATGCAGAGAACCCTTGTGAGATACTATACAAGATGGCCATTCCCAAGACACATATATCAGATTCTTTAAGGTAAACGTGAAAGAAAAATGTATTAAAGGCAGCTAGAGAGAAAAGGTAGGTCACCTACAGTGTAACAGTAGACCTTTCAGCAGAAGTCCTACAAGCCAGAAGAAATTGTGGTCCTTTATTCTGCATTCTTAAAGAAAAGAAATTCCAACCAATAATTTCATATCCAGCCAAACTAAGCTTTATAAACCAAAGCAAAATAAGATCCTTTTCAGACAAGCAAATGCTAAGGGAATTTGTTAACACCAGACCTGTATTTCAAAATGTCCTTAAGACAGTGCAAATATGGAAACAAAAGATGATTACTGGCTACCAGAAAAACACTTTAGTACATACACCATTGACACTATAAAGCAACTACACAATCAAGTCTGCATAATCACCAGCTAACAACATGATGACAGGATCAAATTCACACATATCAATATTAACTTTGAATGTAAATGAGCTAAATGCCCCAATTAAAAGGAAAGGAGTGGAGAGTTGAATAAAGAAGCAAGACTCAGTTGTATGCTCTTTTCTAGAGACCCATTTCACATACAATGACACCCATAGACACAAGGTAAAGAGATGGAGAAAATCTACCAAGCAAAACAGAAAAAAGGAGGCATTGCCATTCTAATTTCAGATGAAAGAGATTGTATATCAATAACAATAAAAAAAGGCAAAGAAGGACATTACATAAAGGCAAAGGGTTCAATTCAACAAGAAGATCTAACAATCCAAAACATATATACACCTGACACAGGTGCACCTAGGTCTATAAAACAAGTTCTTAAAGATGTACAAAGAGACTTAGATAACTACAAAATAATAGTGGCAGACTTCAACAACCCATTGACAATATTAGACAGATCATTAAGGCAGCAAACTAAGAAAGATATTTGGGACTTGAACTCAACACTTGACCAAATTGACTTAACAAGTGTCTAGAGAACTCTAGACCAAAAAAAAAAAAAAAAAAAGGAATATTCATTCATTCTATACATTTGCACATGTCACATACTCTAAAAGTGAACACATAATCAGATATTAAACAAGTCTCAACTAATTCAAAAAAACCCAAATCATACCAACCACATTCTTGAACAGCACAATAAAATAGATATCAATATTAAGATTGCTGAAAACCATAAAATTAAATAAAAATTAAACATCCTGCTTCTAAATAACTTTTGAATAAACAATAAAATTAAGGCAGAAATGGAGAAGTTATTTTAAACTAATGATAACAAAGATACAACATACCAGAATCTCTAGGAAACAGCTAAAGAAGTGTTAAGAGGAAAACTTACAGCATTAAATGCCCACATCAAAAAGTTAGAAATTTCTCAAATTAACAACCTAATATCATACCAGAGAAATTAGTGCAAACCACCCCCAAAGCTAGCAGAAGACAAGGAATGACCAAAATCAGAGCTGAAATGAAAGAAATTGAGGCATGAAAAACCATAGAAAGATTAAAACACACAGACACACAGACACACAGACACACACACACACACACACACACAGAATTTGGCTCTTTGAAAGGACAAATAAAATTAATAAGCTGCCAGCTAGACTAATAAAGAAAAAACAGAGAAGATCCAAATAAACACTATCAGAAACGACCTTACCTCCAACTCCACAGAAATGTGAAAAACCCTCAGAGACTATTATGAACACCTCTATGTGCACAAACTAGAAAACCTACAAAAAATTGATACATTCCTGGAAACACACAACCTCCCAAGTTTGAAACAGAAAGAAATCAAAACCATGAAAAGATCAATAACAAGTTCTGAAATTGAATCAGTAATAAAAAGTCTACTAATCAGAAAAAAGCCCAGGACCAAGATTCTGGGGCAAGATGGCCAAATAGGAATGGCTCCTGTCTGCAGCTCCCAGCGAGACCAACACAGAAGTCCACTGATTTCTGCATCCCCAACTGAGGTACTTGGTTCATCTCATTGGAACTGGTTAGACAGTGGGTGCAGCCCACGGAGGACCAGCAGAAGCAAGGTGGGGCATCATCTCACCTGGAAGTGCAAGGGCTTGGGGAACTTCCTCCCCTTTGACACAGGAAGCCATGAGGGATCCTGCCTTAAAAAACAGTGCTGTCTAGCCCAGATACTAGGAGCAGGTTGTCTTCACAACCAACAGACCAAAAGATTCCCTCAGGTGCCTACACCACAAAGGCCCTGTGTTTCAAGCACAAAACTGGGTGACCATTTGGACAGACACCAAACTAGCCATGGGAGTTATTTGTACCCAAGTGGTGCCTGGAATGCTAACAAGAAAGAATTCTTCACTTTCCTGGGAAGCGGGCTGAAGCCAAGGAACCAAATGGTCTTGCTTAGCAGATCCCACCACCACGGAGCCCAGCAAGCTAAGACCCACTGGCTTGAAATTCTCACTGCCAGTACAGCAGCCTGCAGTCGACCTGGGACATTCAACCTTCATGGGAGGAGGGGTGTCCGCCATTACTGAGGCTTGAGTAGGTAAACAAAGTGGCTTGGAAGCTCTAACTGAGTGGAGCCCACTGCAGCTCAAGGAGGCCTCCCTGCCTCTGTAGACTCCACCTCAGGAGACAGAGTATAACTGAACAAAAGGCAGCACAAACTTGTGCAGACTTAAATGTCCCTGTCTGACAGCTTTGAAGAGAGTAGTGGTTCCCCCAGTACAGAATTTGAGATTTGAGAATGGACAGACTGCCTCCTCAAGTGGGTCCCTGACCCCCGAGTAGCCTAACTGGGAGACATCTCCCAGTAGGGGCAGACTGACACCTCATACAGCTGGGTGCCTCTTGGAGATGAAGCTTCCAGAGGAAGGATCAGGCAGCAGCATTTGCCATTCTACAATATACGCTGTTCTGCAGCCTCCACTGGTGATACCCAGACAAACGGTATGGAGTGGACCTCCAGCAAACTCCAACAGACCTGCAGCTGAGGGTCCTGACTGTAAGGAGGAAAACTAACAAACAGAAAGGACATCCACACCAAAACCCCATCTGTACATAACCATCATCAAAGACCAAAGGTAGATAAAACCACAAAGATTGGGAGAAACCAGAGCAGAGAAGCTGAAAATTATAAAAATCAAAGTGCCTCTTCTCTTCCAAAGGAATACAGTTCCTCGCCAGCAACAGAACAAAGCTTGACAGAGAATGATTTTGACGAGTTGAGAGAAGAAGGCTTCAGACGACTAGCAATAACAAACTTCTCCAAGCTAAAGCAGGATGTTCGAAACCATCGCAAAGAAGCTAAAAACCTTGAAAAAAGATTAAACCAATGGCTAACTAGAACAAACAGTGTAGAGAAGTCCTTAAATGACTTGATGTAACTGAAAACAGTGGCACGAGAACTACATGATGCATGCACAAGCTTCAGTAGCCGATCTGATCAAGAAGACTAAAGGGTATCAGTGACTGAAGATAAAATGAATGAAATAAAGCGAGAAGAGAAGTTTAGAGAACAAAAGAGTAAAAAAAACTAACAAAGCCTCCAACAAATACGGGACTATGTGAAAAGACCAAATCTATGTCTGATTGGTGTACCTGAAAGTGATGGGGAGAATGGAACCAAGTTGGAAAACACTCTGCAGGATATTATCAAGGAGAACTTCCCCAACCTAGCAAGGCAGTCCAACATTCAAATTCAGGAAATACAGAAAATGCCACAAAGACACTCCTTGAGAAGAGCAACTCCAAGACACATAATTGTCAAATTCACCAAAGTTGAAATGAAGGAAAAAATGTAAAGGGCAGTCAGATAGAAAGGTCGAGTTGCTCACAAAGGGAAGCACATCAGACTAACAGCAGATCTCTTGGCAGATACTCTACAAGCCAGAAGAGTGGGGGCCAATATTCAACATTCTTAAAGAAAAGAATTTTCAACCAAGAATTTCATATAAGCCAAACTAAGTGTCATAAGTCAAGGAGAAATAAAATCTTTTAGAGACAAACAAATGCTGAGAGATTTTGACACCACCAGGCCTGCCTTACAAGAGTTCCTGAAGGAAGCAATAAACATGGAAAGGAACAACTGGTACTGGTCACTGCAAAAACATGTCAAATTGTAAAGACCATCAATGGTAGAAAGAAACTGAATCAACTAATGAGCAAAACAACCAGCTAACATAATAATGACAAGATCCAATTCACACATATCAATATTAATCTTAAATGTAAATGGGCTAAATGCCCCAAGTAAAAGACACAGACTGGCAAACTGGGTAAA
Organism: Colobus angolensis palliatus; assembly: GCF_000951035.1. Classification (NCBI taxonomy): domain Eukaryota; kingdom Metazoa; phylum Chordata; class Mammalia; order Primates; family Cercopithecidae; genus Colobus; species Colobus angolensis. Next base: position 2,799,539 of record NW_012115866.1, on the reverse strand, counting down.
GATTCAAGATACATAAGTGTGCTGTATTCAAGAGACCCATATCACGTGCAGAGATACAAATAGGCTCAAAATAAAGGGATGGAGGAAGATCCACTAAACAAATGGAAAACAAAACAAAACAAAAAAGTAAGGATTGCAATGCTAGTCTCTGATAAAACAGACTTTAAACCAACAAATATAAAAAGAGACAAAGGAGAGATGGCTGAATAGGAACAGCTCCAGCCTCCAGCTCCCAGCGTGAGTGACACAGAAGATGGGTGATTTCTGCATTTGCAACTGAGGTAATGGGATCATCTCACTGGGGCATGTTGGACAGTTGATGCTGGTCCATGGGTGCAGCCCGACCAGAGAGAGTTGAAGCAGGGCGAGGTATCGCCTCGTCTAGGAAGCACAGGAGGAAGGGAATTCCTTTCCCTAGCCAAGGGAAACTGAGACACACAACACCTGGAAAATTGGGTAACTCCCACCCTAATACTGTACTTTGCCAAGGGTCTTAACAAATGGCATACCAGGGATTATATCCCACACCTGGCCCGGAGGGTCCCACACCCACGGAGCCTCCCTCATTGCTAGTACAGCAGTCTGAGAGCTAACTGCAAGGTGGCAGCGAGGCTGGAGGAGGGGTACCCACCATTGCTGAGGCTTAAGTAGATAAAAAAAAGCCACCAGCAAGCTCAAATTGGGTGGAGCCCACCGCAGCTCAAGAAGGCCTGGCTGCCTCTGTAGACTAAACCTCTGGGGACAGGACATAGCTAAACCAAAAGCAGCAGAAACTTGTGCAGGCATAAAAGTCCCTGTCTGACAGCTTTGAAGAGAGCAGTGGTTCTCCCAGCATGGAGGTTGAGATCTGAGAAAGGACAAACTGCCTGCTCAAGTGGGTCCCTGACTCCTGAGTAGCCTAACTGGGAGACATCCCTCACTAGGTGCAGACCAACACATCACATCTCACATGGTGGAGTACACCCTGAGATGAAGCTTTCAGAACAAGAATCAGACAGCAACACTCGCTGTTCAGCAATATTCTAACTTCTGCAGCCCCCGCTGCTGATACTCAAGCAAGCAGGGTCTGGAGTGGACCTCAAGCAAATTCCAACAGACCTGCAGCTGAGGGTACTGACTCTTGGAAGGAAAACTGACAAACAGAAAGGACACCAACACCAAAACCCCATCAGTACATCACCATCATCAAAACCAAAGGCAGGTAAAAGCACAAAGATGGGGAAAAGAAAGTGCAGAAAAGATGGAAATTCAAAAAATCAGAGTGCATCTCCCCCTCCAAAGGAATGCAGCTCATCACCAGCAGCTGAACAAAGCTGGATGGAGAATGACTTTGATGAGTTGAGAGAAGAAGGCTTCAGTCGATCAAACTTCTCAGAGCTAAAGGAGGAACTATGTAGCCAGCACAATGAAATTAAAAACCTTAAAAAAAAGAATGGAAGAATGGATAACTAGAATAATCAATGCAGAGAAAACCTTAAAAAAAATCACAGAGATGAAAATCATGACATGAGAACTACGTGACAAATGCACAAGCTTCAGTAACTGACTCAATCAACTGGAAGAAAGAGTATCAGTGATTGAAGATGAAAAGAATGAAATGAAGTGAGAAGAGAAATGTAGAGAAAAAAGAGTAAAAAGAAATGAACAAAACCCCGAAGAAATACCGGATTATGTGAAAAGACCAAATCTACATCTTATTGGTGTGCCTGAAAGTGATGGGGAAAATGGAACCAAGTTGGAAAACACTCTGCAGGATAACATGAGTGAACTCCCATTCACAATTGCTTCAAGCAGAATAAAATACCTAGGAATCCAACTTACAAGAGATGTGAAAGACCTCTTCAAGGAGAACTACAAACCACTGCTCAATGAAATAAAAGGGGACACAAACAAATTGAAGAACATGCTCATGGTTAGGAAGAATCAATATCATGAAAATGGCCATACTGCCCAAGGTAATTTATAGATTCAATGCCTTCCTCATCAAGCTACAAATGGCTTTCTTCACAGAAATGGAAAAAACTGCTTTAAAGTTCATATAGAACCAAAAAAGAGCCCACATTGCCAAGACAATCCTAAGCAAAAAGAACAAAGCTGGAGGCATCATGCTATCTGACTTCAAACTATACTACAAGGCTACAGTAACCAAAACAACATGGTACTGTTACCAAAACAGAAATATAGACCAATGGAACACAACAGAGCCCTCAGAAATAATACCACACATCTACAGTCATCTGATCTTTAACAAACCTGACAAAAACAAGAAATGCAGAAAGGATTCCCTATTTAATAAATGGTGCTGGGAAAACTGGCTAGCCATACATAGAAAGCCAAAAGCGGATCCCTTCCTTACACCTTATATAAAAATTAATTCAAGATGGATTAAAGACTTAAATGTTAGACCTAAAAACATAAAAACGTTAGAACAAAACCTAGGAAATACCATTCAGGACATAGGCATGGGCAAGGACTTCATGACTAAAACACCAAAAGCAGTGACAACAAAAGCCAAAATTGACAAATGGGATCTCATTAAACTGAAGAGCTTCTACACTGCAAAAGAAACTACCATCAGAGTGAACAGGCAACCTACAGAATGGGAGAAAATTTTTGCAATTTACCCATCTGACAAAGGGCTAATATTCAGAATCTACAAAGAACTTAAACAAATTTACAAGAGATAATCAAACAACCCCATCAAAAAGTGGGCAAAGGATATGAACAGACACTTCTCAAAAGAAGACAGTCATATAGCCAACAGACACATGAAAAAATGCTCATCATCACCAGTCATCAGGGAAAGGCAAATCAAAACCACAATGAGATGTCATCTCACACCAGTTAGAATGGCATTCATTAAAAAATCAGGAAACAACAGGTGCTGGAGAGGATATGGAGAAATAGGAAGACTTTTACACAGTTGGTGGGACTGTAAACTAGTTCAACCATTGTGGAAGACAGTGTGGTGATTTCTCAAGGATCTAGAACTAGAGATACCATTTGACTCAGCCATCCCATTACTGGATATATACCCAAAGGATTATAAATCATGCTACTATAAAAACACATGCACACATATGTTTATTGCAGCACTATTCACAATAGCAAAGACTTGGAACCAACCCAAATGTTCATCAGCGATGGACTGGATTAAGAAAATGTAGCACATGTGAACCATGAAATACTATGCAGCCATAAAAAAGGATGAGTTCGTGTCCTTTGTAGGAACATGTATGAAGTTGCAAACCATCATTCTGAGTAAACTATCTCAAGGATAGAAAACCAAACACTGCATATTCTCACTCATAGGTGGGAATTTAACAACGGAAACACTGGACACAGCGTGGGGAACATCACACACTGGGGCCTGTAGTGGGATGGGGGCAGGGGAGAGGGATATCATTAGGAGCATTGGGAGATACACCTAATGTAAAAGACGAGTTGATTGGTGCAGCATACCAACATGGCACATGCATACATATGTAACTAACCTGCACCTTGTGCACATGTACCCTAGAACTTAAAGTATAATAAAAAATTATATTAAAAAAAATCTTTGTGCCTACTCCACCTCAAAAAAAATGTAATCATGTTATTTACAGCAATGTCGATGGAGCTGTAGGCCATTATCCTAAGCGAACTATTCAGAAACAGAAAACCAAATACTACATTCTTTCACTTACAAGTAGGGCTAAACACTGAGTACACATAAACACAAAGAAATGAACAATAGACACCAAGGCCAAGTTGAGGGTGGAGGTTGGGAGCAGGGTTAAGATTGAAAAACTACCTATCAGGTACTACGCAAATTACCTGGGTGATGAAATAATCTGTACACCAAACCCCCACACATGCAATTTGTTTATCTGTATAACAAACCTCCATATGTATCCCTGAAAGTAAAATCAAAGTTTATTGAAGAATTGAGTGGCATAAAGAACAATCATAATCCTTTGGCTTTAAGCATTGGAAGGTATTAATCAGTTGACTGTTGATGAAGCACAGAGCTTCTTAAGGAGCAGGTCATGGAGACATCTTTTTCCCACATCATATTGCTCCCCTGAGTTACTTGCCCAGAGTCAGCACCATGAAGAAAGGAAAAGATTTATATTCCCGCATTTCAAACTCCTAGGAGTGACAAGAGATTAAAAGAATGGAGAAATGCAGTAAAGGGGTGGAAAGTGGAGATAAACAGATTTGGGAATTATGAGGGGGATGGACAACTTTCTTTCATTAAGACTCACTCTAGACAAAATGATAAACAGTAGGACCCTTCGGTCTACCTTACAACCATTATACATTTTCTTCCCAATGTCTCTTCAAATGCTTTTTAACTAAGGAATATGCCATTGAGAACCACGTAAAGCACATTTTCCAAAATCCACCCTGAAATACAATTATTCCATGAATTCTATTATGTTAAAAGTTGCATGGTGAAATAACCTTAAATGCTGAGTTAAACAAAGGTCAACACTTTTTCTGCTGCAGGACTTCTCAGAGTTTTTAATATCCCAATGCATACTGTGAACTTCAAGAATATATAGAATTTACTTTGTCCCCAAGCTAATTTGGTCGAAGAAATCATTGATTTTATAAACTATTAATATCTGTTAACATTACTCTCACCCTATATATCCAATTACCCCAGACATAAACTTTAAGAAATATTAATGTGTACTATAACGTTTTCCTTGGAAGATGAATTTTAACAAGAAAAGCCTTAAGCTAGAGGGATACAGCTTTAATGGAGAAATTTTAAGCTTTGGCCAGTTTGAGTGGATAGATTGAACATCTGAAATCATTCACATGAATTGTGCCAAAGCGAGTGCTATATATCACACCCTACCTGGGCATTCTCTTTTCCCAACTCTACACTAGAAACTCTCTAAGTGAATCAGACTCAATCTGTGTTTGTGGATGTCAGTACACTCAGCTTCATGAATTGCCTTGTTTTATTGGAAAGCCTTAGGATCAGGGCCTCTTTGATACCACATAAATAGATTAGATGTAATTTTCAAGTAAAGACATAATGTTTTCTCTTCCCGAGTTTACACATCCTTTGTTTTTCAGAGGCCCCTCCCTGAGAGGCTGGTCACTTTTTTCCCATGATTCTGTTGTAGCTCAGAAGATGGGAAGCAAACAAACTTGCTTTCATATATTACTTTTGTCACCAGTAGTGTGGATATTGGACAAGCCACTTAAGCTTCTCTGAAGCTGTTTCCTCATCAGTGGAATATGACTAATAAACCCAAGGTAGCAGGTTGTTCAGAGAAATAATTAAGTTAAATATATTTAGCACAATGTTTAACCTCTGAGAGGGATTTGATTACTGTCTAATACTCCACTTTGGAGGACAGACATCCACAAAGTCATTACGGAAGCTTCATTAAGACCCTAGTTTTTTGCCTGAATCAGTAGCTCTTTTTGCTCACCAATTTATCCATCAGAATAAATTGATGGTTTGATTATACAGAATAAATTGCAGATTTGTTACATAGGTATACATGTGCCATGTTGGTTTGCTGCACCCATCAACCCGTCATCTACATTAGGTATTTCTCCTTATGCTCTCTTTCCCCAAGCTCCCCACACCCTGATAGGTGGCAGTGTGTGATGCCCCACCCACTGTGTGCATGTGTTCTCATTCAACTCCCACTTATGAGTGAAACAAATACTGTATAATCTCATATGTAAAATCTAAAAAAGTGGAATTCATAAATGTAAAGAGTAGAATAGTGGTTACCAAGGGCTGGGAAAGGGGTGAGAAGATATCGGTCAAAGGATATAAAATTTCAGTTATATAGGAGAAATAAGTTCAAGATATTTATGTGTAACACAGTGACAACAGTTAATAACAATGTATTGTATTCTTGAAAATTGTCAAGATAGTAAATTTTAAGCATTCTCACCAAAAAGTAATGATAAGTATGTGAGGTAATATATGCTAAGTAGCTTGATTTGGCTATTCCACAATGTATACATATTTCAAAACAACATTTGTCACCAATAAATATAGACTTTTATTTGTTGATTCCTCAAAGATCTACAACTAGAAATACCATTTGACCCAGCAATCCCATTACTGGTTATTTACCCAAAAGATTACAAATTATTCTACTATAAAGACACATGCACATATATGCTTATTGTGGCACTATTCACAATAGCAAAGGCTTGGAACCAACGCAGATGACCATCAATGATAGACTGGATAAAGAAAATGTGGCACATGCACACCACAGAATACTATGCAGCCACAAAAAAATGATGAGTTCCTGTCCTTTGCAGGGACATGGATGAAACTGGAAACCATCATTCTCAGCAAACTAACACAAGAACGGAAAACCAAACACCATATGTTCTCACTCATAAGTGGGAGTTGAATAATGAGAACACATGGACATGGGGGTGGGGCATCACACACCAGGGCCTGGCAGGGGATGCAAGGCTGGGGAGAAAGATAGCATTAGGAGAAATACCTAATGTAGATGATGGGTTGATGGGTGCAGCAAAACACCATGGCACATGTATACCTATGTAACAAAGCTGCACGTTCTGCACATGTGCCGTAGAATGTAAAGTATAATAAAAATAAATAAATAAATAAATAAGAAATTAAACCCACCCTCAGAAGATCAGGATTTGTGGGTAGCTCTGAAACTGGTCTGGCTCCAGAGACTTGGTTTTTAACTGACACACTGAGCTGTCCCTCCTATGGGAGCCTTCACTGGTGGTCCCTTCCATCTGGGTCTTAGTACTCACTTCTACAAGGCAGATTTTCTATTGTCTGCCATTATAACCTCCCAAAGTTATGTGCAGATCACATGAGAAAATAAATATGAAATAACTTTGAAACAATCTCACACACACATTGGAAAGGAACAAGATAGTCTTGTGACCAGAATGTATCTACTGTCTTTGCCCATTTTGCCCTCCCTTAAGACTAATCATATATTTTCAAAAAAAAAAAAAAAACCCTTCCCCCAGCTTGTATTATGTAGGATTAATTCATATTAAGCAAGGTCAAATGAAAAACCTATATGAAACTGTGGCCACAACATTTATAGTATCAGTGAACTCAGATATAAATTTATTTTTCATCTTATCCTTTCTGTTACCTCTATCCCCTCATCTTTAAAATGAGATAATCCATTTAAGGAGCTTAAAAGAGTGCCTGGCTTATAGTAAATACCAGATAAATATAAATTGTTATCATCATCACCACCATCATCATCACCACCATCATCATCATGCATAGAATCAGAGCTTTCTAGATCAATCCCATTATATAAAGGAGGAAACTGGGGACTAGGAAGGGAAAGGGACTGTACCTAGATTATACAGCCAGAGGCAGAGTCCTGATATTAATGCAATGCAGATGGAACTGAAGACTGAAATCAGGAAATACCAAGTAACTTAAAGCAAGAATTCATGTCTCAATTCAAGCTTAGCATGTACAAGTCTGATATCCAAGTATGGCTCCCTGGAACACACTGGAATATTTGAGAAGTGCTAACCTGATTGCACAACTCATTTTAATGTTAATTATTAATCAAAGAATAAAGTTCTATCCAAACCAAACAACATTTATCACTAATAACAGAAAGCTAAAAAGAACACTAATGAACAGAATGTATACATCATCTTACTTAGAATTAGAGGCATTTTGAATAAAGACATTTTTAATTGAGCACCACTGGGCTTATAAGAAACCCTTACATACTTACTAAAAGCTGTCCAAACTCAAAGCTGGTATACCTCCCATCTCTCCACACAGAGTTGGCTGATAACTATGGCCACAGTGGCCCCAAACTTCACACAGTCCAGAAGAAATGTGATGGTGAGAGTTGAAAGTTCACTAGAAATGGTCCAGGTTAGCCTCCTTCATTTTTCAGATGAGGCCTGAGGCCCAGAAAAGGAAAGCACCAGGCCCAAGGTCACATAAGGCAGAGCTGTAATTTGGACCAGGTCTTCCCAATAAGAAGACTAGATTCTTTAAACCACCAGGTATATGAAGCAAGGAGAAGAAAATGACTCTGTGACATTCCAGAATATAGTGATGACAAAGATAATCCACCAGTAGAAATGTCAATGATAGTAAAACCGAATTGCAGCCTAGACCCATGGTTTAAAGATTAAAAAAGAAGGCATGCACTAGGTGGAGGACAGGGTGCAACCAGTCAATTGAGAGATTTATACACAAAGACTCAACACTGTACAGGAACACTTTTTTTTTTTTTTTTTACATTGAAAAGAAAGTGAACACACATCTATTCAGTGCTTAACTATGACAGAGCAGGAGTATCGCCATCTTGGACAAGCACTGTCATTTTAAGTCGCACCTTGATAAAAATCTGCTGAAATTCAAAGGGCATCAGCCTAATGGCTAAGGTCAGCATAACCATAAACCACAAATAACATCTCCAACCAGAAAAATTCCTAACCCCTCCCCAACCAGAGACATGCCAGCCCCAAGACAACGTCCCCACCATAAACTTCTCCCCTACACAGGAACACTCCAATCTCTCTCACCAATAAATTCTCTTAGTCTGCAAGAGAGAATGCTCCTGACCAAAATTGGCCAGAAGCCCCTCTCAGGTGTATTTCTCTAAAATAAACCTGCCTTTGACTTTTAAGCTGCATTTCATGTTTCTTTCCTCTTTAACTCTTGTGTTTGTTGCCAAAACCCTGGACGGGTTTTGGGGGTAGAGGCTGTTTTGCAACCTAGGAGCTATGGACATTAGCTGCTCATCCCGCTGGATCCTTAGAGTTTCTGGCCACCCACCCCATCTTATCTCTCACTTCACTTTTCGAGTAATTTGTGTGAGGAGGACAACTAACCTGAAGGGGACTGTGAGGCTTGGGCTGTGGTTACTCTGTAGTGAGCCCTCAAAACCCTCAGGTCTCAGGAATCCACCTCTGGCTGCCCACAATGGGTATTTTGCTCTTTCCCCTCCTCCTCCCTCATCCACCCTTCCCTGTTTCTTTCTCATATGGCTCCAGTCCAAGAGGCCTTTTGCCAATTACAACCAGAATATCCAACATCGGACACTAATCCTGGCTTTCTCGCGGTACCCAGGAAAAGTTAGGTCTGCTGTCCCGGTCCTCAGAGGACCAGTCGGACTAAGCTACAGGAAATCCTGGGCATGCCCAGTTTCTTCTCAGCTTGACTGTCCTCTTTAGAAAGAGGATTCTGGGTTTCTGTTTTTGGTCTGGGGGCTTCTTCTCACCAGTCTACATGGGTGCCAAACAATCCCACATTCCTATGTCCTCTCCACTGGGCTGTCTCCTTCACAACCTTGTGAAACTTAGCTTATGCATTTAGTTTTTTATTGCAACATGGCCTGGCCCCAATACAGATTAGATAATGACAGATGAAGGCCCAAAAGCCAATAATTCAATTCGGAAAATAGCAGAAAAAAAATCTTATAACTACTGGATCTTCTCCTGGCTGTCTGTGTGGCTATATATGTGTTATGTGTGCAATGTCTACTAGAAGAGCTCTGATTAATTGGCCTAAGAAAAATAAGCACTCAGTTAGGAAAAGAAGAAGTCAAATTGTCCCTGTTTGCAGATGACATGATTGTATATTTAGAAAACCCCATTGTCTCAGCCCAAAATCTCCTTAAGTTGATAAGCAACTTCAGCAAAGTCTCAGGATACAAAACTAATGTGCAAAAATCACAAGCATTCTTACACACCAGTAACAGACAAACAGAGAGCCAAATCATGAATGAACTTCCATTCACAATAGCTTCAAAGAGAATAAAATACCTAGGAATCCAACTTAGAAGGGATGCAAAGGATCTCTTCAAGGAGAACTACAAACCACTGCTCAGTGAAATAAAAGAGGACACAAAAAAATGGAAGAACATATCATGCTTATGGATAGGAAGAATCAGTATTGTGAAAATGACCATACTGTTCAAGTTAATTTATAGATTCAATGCTATCCCCATTAAGATACCAATGATTTTATTCACAGAATTGGAAAAAACTGCTTTAAAGTTCATATGGAGCCAAAAAAGACCCAGCATTGCCAAGACAATCCTAAGACAAAAGAACAAAGCTGGAGGCATCATGCTACCTGACTTCAAACTATACTACAAGGTTACAGTAACCAAAACAACATGGTACTGGTACCAAAACAGAGATATAGACCAAGGGAACAGAACGGAGCCCTCAGAAATAATACCACATGTCTACAGTCATCTGATCTTTGACAAATCTGAGAAAAACAAGAAATGGGGAAAGGATTCCCTATTTAATAAATGGTGCTGGGAAAATTGGCTAGCCAGAAATAGAAAGCTGAAACTGGATCCTTTCCTTACTCCTTACATGAAAATTAATTCAAGATGGATTAGAGACTTAAATGTTAGAACTAAAACCATAAAAATTCTAGAAGAAAACCTAGGTAATGCCATTCAGGACATAGGCATGGGCAAGGACTTCATGTCTAAAACACCAAAGCAACGGCAACAAAAGCCAAAATTGACAAATGGGATCTCAATAAACTAAAGAGCTTCTGCACAGCAAAAGAAACTACCATCAAAGTGGACAGGCAACCTACAGAATAGGAGAAAATTTTTGCAATCTACTCATCTGACAAAGGACTAATATCCAGAACCTACAAAGAACTATCTTAGCAAACTATCACAAGAAGAGAAAAGCAAACACCGCATGTTCTCACTCATAGGTGGGAACTGAACAATGAGATCACTTGGACTCGGGAAGGGGAACAT
>NW_012115866.1:2777018-2788194 GCF_000951035.1 Colobus angolensis palliatus | reverse complement strand
CACAATAGCAAAGACTTGGAATCAACCCAAATGTCCATCAGTGACAGACTGGATTAAGAAAATGTGGCACATATACACCATGGAATACTATGCAGCCATATAAAAGGATGAGTTCGTGTCCTTTGTAGAGACATGGATGCAGCTGGAAACCGTCATTCTTGGCAAACTATTGCAAGAACAGAAAACCAAACACCGCATGTTCTCACTCATAGGTGGGAATTGAACAATGAGATCACTTGCACACAGGAAGGGGAATATCAGACACTGGGTCCTATTGTGGGGAGGGAGGAAGGGGGAGGGATAGCATTAGGAGATATACCTAATGTAAATGAAGAGTTAATGGGTGAAGCACACCAACAAGGCACATGTATACAGATGTAACAAACCTGCACGTTGTGCACATGTACCCTAGAACTTAAAGTATAATAAAAAAAAAAGAAAGAAAGAAAAATAAGCACTGAAATGAAGTATTTTTAAGGAAAAAGTAAAAGCTGTGGGACCTTTCAGTTCACATGACTTTAATCTTTACAACTTACTGGTACAGTAAAATTAAAAATGTCTTAAGAGTTGCCAGCATACCTTTTTGTTTGCATTTATCAATCAAGCAATATCATACTTATCTCTGCCAAACACTATAAGGTATCAAAATTTGGCACAAAGGCTGCAAAACTATAACTCAGCCCAAACAGTATAATCTTTGCTTGTGTAATTTTTAAATAAATTAAACATTAATATTGGTTTAATAAAGATAGCTACATCTTAAACTATTTAGTAAAATACCCTAACTTCTAATCTTGTGGCCTTAGGCAGTCTAGTCCATAGACATGAAGGAAGTTTGTTTTGGGAAAGAACTGTTATCATCTTTGATATTAAAGAAAAGAGAATTTATGTAAAAAAGAATCTTATATGGTAAACTCTTGTCTTAAATTAACTGGTTGCTTAAAAACGGGGATGTTTACAACAAGTCAGAAAGTTCAGGCATATCAGAGATTATCTGTGAAAGTCATAAAACATTTTATAGAAGGGAATTTATGCAAGAAATCTTGTACAATTTAAGTGATTAGACCTCCTGAATGCTTTATAAAATGCTACTACAGCTCTTAGTTGGACAACTTGCCTGCTTTGCAGCTAGGTAAGACCTAGAACAGATGGAGTTAAATGCTGAAATAAGCCAGACCTTACCTACACTTCTCTATGCCCTAGGCTCTACACCTAGGACATAATTAAAATACTGAACTTACCAACAAAAGTGGAGGCTGCTGGGAGTTAACAGTGTAATATATATTTGAGATTATTGAAAAAGAGTTTATGTATACTTTCAGTAAAAAGTTTATAAGAAGGCATGAGAATGCAGATTTTTGCCTAGATTAAAAGGTTAAAGGATTGTTTTGAAGGTTGAAGCAAGTTTTGGAAGGCTAATTGTAAAGGAAAGTATGTGTGTAAACATATTGGCTAAAATTGAAGGGGTATCATACAGTTTTTCTGTAAATTAAGCATTAAAATAAAAGCACAACAGGTTTATCATAAAGCACTAACTTGTTCTTTAACATAAATTATAAAGGGTTAAAAAGTGTCTATAGAAATCTTACCTTATGGTCAAACATTAAAATCGGGTAAAGCTGTCTACAAGGTTTTATTACAAATTGAGTTTAACATTAAAAACACACTAAAATAAGGTAAAATTTGGCTTATTTGGTATAAATTCACACAAGAAGCATTGTCAAATATAAAACAGTGTTTGGCTTTCTTTGGTCTATATTTGTGAAAATACGTTATTGGTATGTGTTCAAAAGTTATGGGAGACTCCTATAATTATGATATATTTTAGTGTATGTTATCAGTAATAATTATAATTGTTATGTTAAAATTATTGTGTGCAACAAAGGTAACAGACATAGTTGTCAACTGTAACTTTAACTATGGCTACCCTAAAACTTTTTGTCATCCATAAACAACTGTCATCTTGTTTTCATCCTCTTTAGAATGTGGTTTTATCTTCACCTATAAAGCTCTAATAGGTGCTCTTAAATGCAGGTTTCTAATAACTTTGGAAATTGTGACATCAGAATAGAGGGAAAATATTCAGAACCCTTAAAAAGCTAAAATGTTCATTAATATCAAGCAAGACAGGAATTAACTTCATGAACTGAACTAATAGGAGACTGAAGTAATCTTTTTGACATTTTGCTTAAAATATTGCTAATCCTTTGTTTTGCTTTCCAATGTCAAAGAAACTTTTCTTTTTAGTTATTGACAGCTTTTAACTGCTTAGTGTGCCCCCATGAACAAAAATTGGAGCATACTTGTTTCTCTCTACCTGATTTTCCCAGAATTTGGAATCTATCTGTGAGTATTCTTAAGTTATGGAAATATAGTTATTTGCATAAGTGCAATAAAAATTTGTTTTCTTTTTTAACAGGACACAATTGAAAAAACTGGCTATTTTTACTAAGACTTTATCTGGAATGGTATGCTTTTCTTTAAGGAATCAAACTTGACTTATGAAGCCAATAAAGCCCTTGGAAAACTGGCCTCATATTTTGTGTACACAGTCCCCTGTACAGGGTTTCTGATCTGTAGTAAGTAAAGAATGTCACTTTCTGACAGGCGGGGAACCCCAAGTTATCTTAGAACCTCAAGAGGAGAGGAATTCACCCCACTCACAGGTATTTAATGGTACAAACCCATGGCTGGGCTGGGGTTTAAAAAGGTCTTATCTCAGATTCCTTCTATGGAATGAAGTTCTATCAAAGCCAATTTATAAATGGTCTATGTGACAAATAATTATTCTTGCTGCACTGAATGCAAATAATTGAGCCAACTATAATAAAGCAAACCAGTCATAACATGATTTGTCTTTTAAAAGAAATGGGGAATTCGAGTGAGGAAAATATGTTTCAAAAACTAAAGGACACCTGTTGTTAAATTCTAGTGTTGCCTACTGTTTTCCCATTTTTATTATTTTCTACTGTTTAAATTAAATTCCAAATTTTGGCTACAAGTTTCCAAAATAAGCTGTGCTTTTTTAAAGGTATGAACAGAAAAGCAGATGTTTCAGCAGGTGCTACCCCTAAGCCCCCCGACCATCACAGGAGGAAATCTCTTCACTGCTGGCACTGACAACTAATAACTGAGGGTGCCCAGAGTCCTTCGCCCCCATGTGTAGTGAGTCCATGTAATCCAGGGTAATTGAGATGGTATCTGTTACAGGAATCAACTTCTGGATACATCACACTCAGTTAAGTTTAGCCTAGATTTACAGTAGTACTATATACTGTAGCACTCTCAAGGTGGAATATCAGACCGAGAATCTCAATTAATGTAGCATTTTGCTTAATTATTATCCTCATAGCAGGAATAATGGTTACTAACAACAACAACAACAACAACAACAAACCACACATGGGCCTTTCCAAACATGTGCCTCTGCTTCTCATTAGGTAAGGAATGTTATTTCTGTCTCAACCAATTGGGTCTAGTAAGAAATGCTGTTGAAAAACTTCAATAAAGGGCTAAAAAGCTAAGGGAATATCAAAACAACAAAATAGGTTCTTGGTTTGGGAATGAAATCGTAGCATGGGTCATGCCATTTCTGGGTCCTCTCCTAATAATATGCCTAGAACTAATGTTCTTACCCTACCTGATTAACCTTTTTCAAAGATTTTTAACTGAAAGGATCAAGGCCATTTCACAGACAACTACCCAAAAACATCTACAAATGGCGTTATTCCTACAGTCAATCCCAAAGCAGAAAACTCTCCATCCCCCGTCAGCAGGAAGTAGCCAGAAGAACATACTGCCCCTCCTCCTTTTATAACTATAGAGTCTGGATTGACACAGCAGGAGTATTACCATCTTGGACAAGCACTGTCATTTTAAGTTTCACCTTGCTGAAAAAAAAAAAAAAGAAAAAGAAACCCACTGAAATCCAAAGGGCATCAGCCTAATGGCTAAGGTCAGCATGACCATAAACCACAGATAACATCTCCAACCAGAAACATTCCAAGCCCCTCCCCGACCAGAGGCATTCCAGCCCCAAGATTACCTCCCCTTTGGCCTGAGAGATGTCAGCCCCAAGATAATCTCCCCTACAACCAGAGACATTCCAACCCCGCCATAAACTTCTCTCCCACACAGAAACATTCCAAGCTCTCTCACCAATAAATATTCTTAGCTTGTAAGAGAGAGCACTCCTGATCAAAATTGGTCAGAAACCTCTCTCAAGTTTATTTCTCTAGAATAAACCTGTCTTTAGCTGTTGAGCTGCATTTCATGTTTATTTCATCTTTCTTTAACTTCTACAGTCTATGAGCTAGGACTTCTCGTATGTCACTTCATTTGATCCATGTATCAACCTTGGGATCATTACCATTTTTATTAAGTCTCAGAAAGGTTAAATAATTTCCACAAGTTCATAGGATGGTAGTGGAGGAGCTGGGAAGAGCTAACCTACAGCCATCCCACTGCAAATCCCAGGCCCTGTTGAACATATATGCACTATATTAAACCCATCTGTGTGGAAAACAAGGAAAGCACTAACATTCCTTGGGTAAAACATTGTGAAAATGTAAGTCAATACCGTTAGACAGTAGTTAAGTTCTCTGTGTTCTAATTTTTTAACTGTAAAAGTGGAGCTAATATACTTCCTGGGGTTTCCATGGGGATTAAATAAGTTAATATGTATTAAGTACTTGCAATGGCACCTGGTATATAGCAGTATTTTGTAAGTCACTGTTGTTTTTATATTATTATTACCATTTTGTCAAACAAAAGAGACTTTGTATGCTGGCCTTGGCCTCAGGGAAGCTGGGAAACTCTTAAACTTTTTCAGGCTTTCACTTCTACATCATTAAAGTGTGAGATTGGGAGGTTCATGTTTTGTTTTTGTTTTTGTTTTTCCAAGATGGTGGACAGGAGGCAGTGTTAGCATGCCTCTTCCACTTGGAAGGACAGAATGGTGGGTAGAGATTCACAGTATGAAATTTTTTTCCAAGAATCACCAAAGAAAATTACCAGGGAAAGCAAAGGAATTCACAGAACATTTAAAATAAGTGGTAGGCCACAGCCTACTCTGTAAGACAGGCAAAAAACCATAAGATTCCAGAGTGTGAGGTGAGAACTGGTCTCCAAGTACACAACCCCACTGGGGAATCTGAAAATAGAGACCATGAGAGAAGGCCTTAAACTTTCCCAGAGCTGGAACAGATATAGGGAGTGGCATGAAATATAAAAGTAGAGACAGCAGCAGAAGGAAGCGCCTCGTAGGCATTCCCAGTCTCCAGTGCAAGCCCAGGGAAACCACTCCTTGAGCTATAACTTACAGGGGCCCTCATGAAAGCAGACCAACAAAGTTTACCTCATCAGAAAGGAGTCATAGGGTGAAAGAAGCTCCCAGCTGAATTCAGTGATACAATTTCGGGGTGGGGATGAATTCCCTTGAAAAGAACCAGGGACTGAGTGGGAAGTGCACTGCAGATAAGAGTGCAGGACCTGGGCGCTTAGCCTTGCAGATATATTGGGAGTGGCATGGTCTGAAAACCATGGTTGCTATCTCCACAGGGAAGCATGGCCTAAGGCAGGTCTAAGTTCTGTGCACAGGCGACCTAGATCTAAACCCAGTGCTGTTAGTGGGGCACTGTTGGGGCCAGACCAGCTTCGTCAACTGCATGGGACCTGGGTAAGGCTTACTACTGCCGGCTACCCACTACTCCCTTTTTGAACTCTTCTGCACAGCAGACACAGTTAAACTCACCTCTGGAACATTACCCTCAGTGACCCAAGAAACACTACCTCCCCCATCCCCCACAGTGGCCAAGGTAGGACCTGGCCAAGAAGAGTAGGATCTCGGACCCATCTAACCCTGCCCCACCTTGTGGTATTCTTCCACCCGCCCTGGTAGCTCAGCCCAAATGACATTAAGTTTGGGGAGCTTTATGGGCCTGCTCATCTTTAGAAATCAGAATATTTCCCCTGGACAACTTGGGCCAAACTCAAATCCCACTGCTACTACCACAGCTGGTGCTCTCTTGGCAGTGCCACCTCCTGGCTGAAGGCCATTACCTCTCAGCAGAATAACACTGTACCCAGGAAGGAGAAGAAGGCTGCATGATGCATGATCTCAGCTAACACCACTACCTGCAACAACCTGGCTAACCAGAGTCCTGAGTCTGTCCACATGACAAGTTCACTACTAGTATAACCAGCATTTGAGAAAGCCAGCATACTAAGCCTATATACAATCAAGAATTTCACAGGGTCTATGTCACTCCTCTGCCACCTCCGTCAGAGAAGTTGCTGGTAACCACTCCTGGGAGACTTGAAGACAGGTCACATTACTGGATTCCTTGCAGACATTCCCCAGAACCAGCCCAGAGCCTGGTAGCCCCACTGTGAGGACAGACGTGGAAGAGCTATAACAATTACTGCAGTCTGGGGTGTGGTTCCAAGATGGACGAAAAGGAACAGCTCCAGTCTAGAGCTTTCACCATGAGCGACACAGACGACAGGTGATTTCTGCATTTCCAACTAAAGTACCAGGTTCATCTCACTGGGGCTTGTTGGATAGTGGGTGCAAGAGAGTGGGTGCAGCCCAAAAAGTGTGAGCTGAAGCAGGGCAAGGCATCACCTCACCTGGGAAGCACAAGAGGTCAGAGAATTCCCTTTCCTATTAAAGTGAAGCTGTGACAGACAACACCGGGAAATCGGGTCACTCACACCCTAATACTGCACTTTTGTAATGGTCTTAGCAAACGGCACACCAGGAGATTATATCCCATGCCTGAATCAGAGGGTCCCATGCCCACAGAGCCTCGCTCATTGCTAGCACAACAGTCTGAGTTCGAACTGCAAGATGGCAGAGAGGCTGGGGGAGGGGCGCCCACCATTGCTAAGACTTGAGTAGGTATACAAAGCGGCCTGGAAACTTGAACTGGGTGGAGCCCACCACAGCTCAAGGAGGCCCGCCTGTCTCTGTAGACTCCAACTCTGGAGGCAGGGCATAGCCAAACGAAAGGCAACAGAAACCAAGGCAGACTTAAATGGCCCTGTCTGACAGCTTTGAAGAGAGTAGTGGTTCTCCCAGTACAGAATCTGAGATCTGTGAACAGATAGACTGCCTCCTCAAGTGGGTCCCTGAACCCCGAGTAGCCTAAATGGGAGGCACCCCTCAGTACAGTCAGACTGACACCTCACACAGCTAGGTAACCTTCTGAGACAAAGCTTCCAGAGGAATGATCAGGCAGTAACATTTGCTGTTCAGCAACATTCGCTGTTCTGCAGACTCCGCTGCTGATATCCAGGCAAACAGGGTCTGGAGTGGATCTCCAGCAAACACCAACAGACCTGCAGCTAAAGATCCTGACTGTTAGAAGGAAAACTAAAAAACAAGAAGGACATCCACACCAAAACCCTGTCTGTACATCACCATCACCAGACCTAAGGTAGATAAAATCAAAAAGATGGGGAGAAAACAGAGCAGAAAAGCTGAAAATTCTAAAAATCAGAGGACCTCTCCCCCTCCAAAAGAAGTCAGTTCCTCGTCAGCAACAGAACAAAGCTTGACAGAGAATGATTTTGATGAGTTGAGAGAAGAAGGTTTCAGATGATCAAACTTCTCCAAGCTAAAGGAGGAAGATAGAACCCAGAGCAAAAATAGCCAAAAACCTGGAAACAAGATTAGGTGAATGGCTAACCAGAGTAACAAGTGTAGAGAAGTCCTTAAATGACCTGATGGAGCTGAAAATCATGGGACGAGAACTATGTGATGAATGGGCAAGCTTCATTAGCTGATTCAATCAACTGTAAGAAAGGCTATCAGTGATTGAAGGTCAAATGAATAAAACGAAATGAGAAGAGAAGTTTAGAGAAAAAAAGAGTAAAAAGAAACTAACAAAACCTCCAAGAAAAATGAGTCTATGTGAAAAGACCAAATCTACGTCTGATTGGTGTACCTGAAAATGACGGGGAGAATGGATTCAAGTTGGAAAACACTCTGCAGGACATTATCTAGGGGAACTTCCCCAACCTAGCAAGGCAGGCCAACATTCAAATTCAGGAAATATAGAGAACACCACAAAGATACTCCCTGAGAAGAACAACTCCAAGACACATAATTCTCAGATTCACCAAAGTTGAAATGAAGGAAAAAATGTAAAGGGCAGTCAGAGAGAAAGGTCGGGTTACTCACAAAGGGAAGTCCATCAGACTAACAGCAGATCTCTTGACAGAAAATCTACAAGCTAGAAGAGAGTGGGGGGCCAATATCAACATTCTTAAAGAAAATAATTTTCAACCCAGAGTTTCACATCCAGCCAAAATAAGATTCATAATTGAAGGAGAAATAAAATCCTTTACAGACAAGCAAATGCTGAGAGATTTGTCACCACCAGGCCTGTCCTACAAGAAATCCTGAAGGAAGCACTAAACATGGAAAGGAACAACTGGTACCAGCCACTGCAAAAACATGCTACATTGTAAAGACCATCAATGCTTGGAAGAAACTGCATCAACTAACGAGCAAAAAAAAAAAAAAAAAAAACCAGCTAACATCATAATGACAAGATCAAATTCACATATACAATATTAACCTTAAATGTCAATGGGATAAATGCTCTAATTAAAAGACATAGGCTGGCAAATTGGATAAAGAGCCAAGACTCATCAGTGTGCTGTATTCAGGAGATCCATCTCACGTGCAGAGACACACATAGGTTCAAAATAAAAGGATGGAGGAAGGCCTACCAAACAAATGTAAAGCTAAAAAAAAGGCAGGGGTTGAAATCATAGTCTCTGATAAAACACACTTAAAACCAACAAAGATCAAAAGAGACAAAGAGGGGATGCACCCAAGATGGCCAAATAGGAACAGCTCCATCCTCCAGCTCCCAGCATGAGCGACACAGAAGACGGATGATTTCTGCATTTTCAACTGTGATACCAGGTTCACGGGAAAGCACAAGCAGGAAGGGAATTCCTTTTCCTAGCCAAAGGAAATTGAGACACACAACACCTGGAAAATCGGGTAACTCCTACCCTAATACTGTACTTTACCAAGGGTCTTAGCAAATGGCACACCAGGAGATTATATGCCACACCTGGCCCAGAGGGTCCCATGCCCACGGAGCCTCCCTCATTGTTGGCAGAGCAGTCTGAGATCTAACTGCAAGTACGCAGAGAGGCTGGGGTAGGGGTGCCCGCCATTCCTGAGGCTTAAGTAGGCAAACAAAGCTGCCAGGAAGCTCGAATTTGGTGGAGCCCACCACAGATCAAGGAGGTCGGCCGGCCTCTGTGGACTCCTCCTCTGGGGACAGGGCATAGCTACATAAAAAGCAGCAGAAACCTTGGCAGAGATAATTGCCCTTATCTGACAGCTTTGAAGAGAGCAGAGGATCTCCCAGCATGGAGGTGGAGATCTGAGAATAGACAGACTGCATGCTCAAGTCAGTCCCTGACTTCTGAGTAGCCTAACTGGGAGACATCCCCCACTAGGTGCAGACTGACACATCACATCTCACACCTCACAGGGCAGGGTATACCCCTGAGATGAAGCTTCCAGAGCAAGAATCAGACAGCAACACTTGCAGTTCAGCAATATTCTATCTTCTGCAGCCTCTGCTGCTGATACCCAGGCAAACAGGTTCTGGAGTGGACTGCAGGCAAACTTCAACAGACCTATAGCTGAGGGTCCTGACTGATAAAAGAAAAACTAACAAAGAGAAAGGACAACTACACCAAAACTCCGTCAGTACGTCACCATCATCAAAGACCAAAGGCAGATAAAATCACAAAGATGGGGATAAAGCAGTGGAGAAAAGCTGGAAATTCAAAAAATCAGAGGGCATCTCCCCCTCCAAAGGAACACAGCTCATCATCAGCAATGGAACAAAGCTGTATGGAGAATGACTTTGAAGAGTTAAGAGAAGAAGCCTTCAGTCAATCAAACTTCTCAGAGCTATAGGGAGAACTACATAACCAGCGCAGTCAATCAAACTTCTCAGAGCTAAAGGAGGAACTACATAACCAGTGCAAAGAAATTAAAAACCTTGAAAAAAGAATGGATGAATGGATACCTAGAATAATCAATGCAGAGAAGACCTTAAAAGAACTGATAGAGATGAAAACCATAACATGAGAACTACGTGACAAATGCACAAGCTTCAGTAACTGACTCGATCAACTGGAAGAAAGAGTATCAGTGATTGAAGATCAAATGAATGACATGAAGTGAGAAGAGAAGTGTAGAGAAAAAAGAGCAAAAATAAATGAACAAAGCCTCCAAGAAATATGGGATGTGAAAAGACCAAATCTAGGTCTGATTGGTGTGCCTGAAAGGGACAGGGAAAATAGAACTAACTTGGAAAACACTCTGCAGGATACCATCCAGGAGAACTTCCCCAACCTAGTAGGGCAGGCCAACATTCAAATTCAGGAAATACAGAGAACTCCACAAAGATACTCCTCGAGAAGAGCAACTCCAACACACATAAATGTCAGATTCACCAAAGTTGAAATGAAGGAAAAAATGTAAAGGGCAGCCAGAGAGAAAGATTGGGATACACACAAAGGGAAGCCCATCCACACAGATCTCTCAGCAGAAAATCTACAAGCCAGAAGAGAGTGGGGGCCAATATTCAACATTCTTAAAGAAAAGAATTTTCAACCCAGAATTTCATATCCAGCCAAACTAAGTTTCATAAGTGAAGGAGAAATAAAATCCTTTACAGACAAGCAAATGCTTAGAGATTTTGTCACCACCAGGCCTGCCCTACAAGAGATCCTGAAGGAAGCACTAAACATGGAAAGGAACAACTGGTACCAGCCATTGCAAAAACATGTCAAAAATGTAAAGTCCATTGATGCTAGGAAGAAACTGCAACAACAAGTGATCAAAATAACCAGCTAATGTCATAATGACAGGATCAAGTTCACACATAACAATATTAACCTTAGGGGGCGGAGTAAGATGGTGGAGTAGGAACAGCTCCAGTCTCCAACTCCCAGCGCGAGCGACACAGGAGACCGGTGATTTCTGCATTTTCAACTGAGGTACTGGGTTTATCTCACTCGGGAGCGCTGGACAGTGGGTGTGCGCTGAAGCAGGGCAAGGCATCACCTCACCTGGGAAGCACAAGAGGTCAGAGAATTCCCTTTCCTATTAAAGTGAAGCTGTGACAGACAA
>NW_012115866.1:2771704-2772073 GCF_000951035.1 Colobus angolensis palliatus | reverse complement strand
AGAGACTTAGACTCCCACACAATAATAATGGGAGACTTCAACACTCCACTGTCAACATTAGACAGATCAACGAGACAGAAAGTTAACAAGGATATACAGGAATTGAACTCTCTCTGCACCAAGCGGACCTAATAGACATCTATAGAACTCTACACCCCATATCAACAGAATATACATTCTTCTCAGCACCACATCACACTTATTCCAAAATTGACCACATAATTGGAAGTAAAGCACTCCTCAGCAATAGTAATGGGAGACTTCAACACTCCACTGTCAACATTAGACAGATCAACGAGACAGAAAGTTAACGAGGATATCCAGGAATTGAACTCTCTCTGCACCAAGCGGACCTAATAGACATCTATA
>NW_012115866.1:2768904-2769190 GCF_000951035.1 Colobus angolensis palliatus | reverse complement strand
GAAGACATTCATACAGCCAACAGACACATGAAAAAATGCTCATCATCACTCGCCATCAGAGAACTGCAAATCAAAACTACAATGAGATACCATCTCACGCCAGTTAGAATGGCAATCATTAAAAAATCAGGAAACAACAGATGTTGGAGACGATGTGGAGAAATAGGAACACTTTTACACTGTTGGTGGGGTTGTAAACTAGTTCAACCATTATGGAAAACAGTATGGCGATTCCTGAAGGATCTAGAACTAGATGTACCATATGACCCAGCCATCCCACTACTGG
>NW_012115866.1:2767117-2767481 GCF_000951035.1 Colobus angolensis palliatus | reverse complement strand
TTACATAATGGTAAAGGGATCAATTCATCAGGAAGAGCTAACAAACCTAAATGTATATGCACCCAATACAGGATCACCCAGATTCATAAAGCAAGTCCTTAGAGACTTACAAAGAGACTTAGACTCCCATACAATAAGAATGGTAGACTTTAATACCCCACTGTCAACATTAGACAGATCAATGAGACAGAAAGTTAACAAAGATATCCAGGAATTTAACTCAACTCTGCACCAAGCAGACCTAATAGACATCTTCAGTACTCTCCACCCCAAATCAACAGAATATACATTCTTCTCAGCACCACATCGCACTTATTCCATAATTGACCACATAATTGGAAGTAAAGCACTCCTCAGCAAATGT
>NW_012115866.1:2763970-2767067 GCF_000951035.1 Colobus angolensis palliatus | reverse complement strand
AAATGTAAAAGAACAGAAATTATAACAAACTGTCTCTCAGTGCAATCAAACTAGAACTCAGGAATGAGAAACTCAGTCAAAACCTCTCAACTACATAGAAACTGAACAACCTGCTCCTGAATGACTACTGGGTACATAACGAAGTGAAGGCAGAAACAAAAATTTTCTTTGAAACCCATGAGAACAAAGACACAACTTACCAGAATCTCTGGGACACATTTAGAGTAGTGTGTAGAGGGAAATTTATAGCACTAAATGCCCACAAGGGAAAGCAGGAAAGATCTAAAATTGACACCCTAACACCACCATTAAAAGAACTAGAGAAGTAAGAGCAAACACATACAAAACCTAGCCGAAGGCAAGAAATAACTAAGACCAGAGCAGAACTGAAGGAGACAGAGCCAAAATAAACCCTCCAAAAAATCTATGAATCCAGGAGTTGGTTATTTGGAAAGATCAAAAAATTGATAGACCGCTAGCAAGACTAATAAAGAAGAAAAGGGAGAAGAATCAAATAGATGCAATAAAAAATGATAAAGGCGATATCACCAACGACCCCACAGAAATACAAACTACTATCAGGGAAAACCATAAACACCTCTATGCAAATAAACTAGAAAATCTTGAAGAAATGGATAATTTCCTTTACACTTACACTCTCCAAAGACTAAACCAGGAAGAAGTTGAATCCCTGAATAGACCAATAGCAGGCTTTGAAACTGAGACAATAATTAATAGCCTACCAAACAAAAAGTCTGGGACCAGACAGATTCACAGCCAAATTCTACCAGAGGTACAAGGAGGAGTTAGTACCATTCCTTCTGAAATTATTCCAATCAATTGAAAAAGAGGGAATCCTCCCTAACTCATTTTACGATGCCAAGATCATCCTGATATCAAAGCCTGACAGAGATACAACAAAAAAAGAGAATTTTATTTATTTTTTTTTTACATACATGCGGGAGTTTACTAAATATTAACTCATATGATCACAAGGTCCCACAATAGGCTGTCTGCAAACTGAGGAGCAAGGAGAGTCAGTCCAAGTCTCAAAACTGAAGAACTTGGAGTGTGATGTTCAAAGGCAGGAAGCATTCAGCACGGGAGAAAGATGTAGGCTGGGAGGCTAGCCTTTTCCCTTTTTTTTTTTTTTTCTGCTTGCTATATATTCTAGCTGCACTTGCAGCTGATTAGATGGTGCCCACCCAGATTAAGAATGGGTCTGCCTTTCCCAGCCCACTGACTCAAATGTTGATCTCTTTTTGGCAACACCCTCACAGGCACACCCAGGATCAATACTTTGCATCCTTCAGTCCAATCAAGTTGATACTCAGTATTAACTATCACAGCTTCCCAAAGTGTTGGGATTACAGATGTGAGCCACCGCACTCATCCCCTGCTTCCCCAACAGTAATTCATTTTGTCCAGGACATCTAAGACCATGGGACAGTCCAGGACCTGGGTGATAAACATGTTCACAGCATTCCTACTGGCAAAGGTGCTGGCTTATCTAATATACAGACTCAATCCATGCTTAGGGCATATGGCTCTGAGCCCCACCCAGTCTCATATCTGGAAGGTCAACTCCTGGGCTTGTCACCTCCCCATGGACCCTGAGTGACTTGCATTCCCCTTTGGAGGCCATAAAATTTGGTGTCCTCAGCAGTTCTGTGGTCTCACGATATGTCGTGCCAATGCCTTCTTGTGATGCTCCTGAGATCAGGTAAGAGTGGATTCCCCAACTGATGAATGAGAGCTTCCTGCCACCTTTTACTGGTCTGGTCTCACAGGTCTTGTCTGAGTTTAATGGTAGCTTTTTTTTTCTTTTTCTTTTTTTTTTTTTTTAATTATACTTTAAGTTCTAGGGTACATGTGTATAACGTGCAGGTTTGTTACATATGTATACTTGTGCCATGTTGGTGTGCTGCACCCATCAACTCGTCAGCACCCATAAATTCATCATTTATATCATGTAAAACTCCCCAATGCAATCCCTCCCCCGTCCCCCCTCCACATGATAATTTTAGACCAATATCCCTGATGAACATCGATGGAAAAATCCTCAATAAAATACTGGCAAACTGAATCCAGCAGCACATACAAAGCCTTATACACCATGATCAAGTGGGCTTCATCCCTGGGATGCAAGGCTGGTTCAACATATGCAAATCAATAAACGTAATCCAGCATATAAACAGAAGCAAAGACAAAAACCACATGATTATCTCAATAGATGCAGAAAAGGCCTTTGACAAAATTCAACAGCGCTTCATGCTAAAAACTCTCAATAAATTCGGTATTGATGGAACGTACCTCAATATAATAAGAGCTACTTATGACAAACCCACAGCCAATATCATACTGAATGGCCAAAAACTGGAAGCATTCCCTTTGAAAACTGACACAAGACAGGGATGCCCTCTCTCACCATTTCTATTCATCGTAGTGTTGGAAGTTGTGGCTAGGGCAATCAGGCAAGAGAAAGATGTAAATGGTATTCAATTAGGAAAAGAGGAAGTCAAATTGTCCCTGTTTGCAGACGACATGATTGTATATTTAGAAAACCCCATTGTCTCAGCTCCAAATCTCCTTAAGTTGATAAGAAACCTCATCAAAGTCTCAGGATAAAAAATTAATATGCAAACATCACAAGCATTCTTATACACCAGTAACAGAAAAACAGAGAACCAAATCATGAATGAACTTCCATTCACAATAGCTTCAAAGAGAATAAAATACCTAGGAATCCAACTTACAAGGGATGTAAAGGAACTCTTCAAGGATAACTACAAACCACAGCTCAGTGAAATAAAAGAGGACATAAACAAATGGAAGAACATACCATGCTCATGGATAGGAAGAATCTATATCATGAAAATGGGTATACTGCCCAATGTAATTTATAGATTCAATGCCATCTCCATCAAGCTAACAATGAGTTTCTTCACAGAATTGGAAAAAAATGCTTTCAAGTTCATATGGAACCAAAAAAGTCCCTGCACTGCCAAGACAATGCTAAGCCAAAAGAACAAAGCTGGAGGCATCACGCTACCTGACTTCAAACTATACTACAAGGCTACAGTAACCAAAACAGCAT
>NW_012115866.1:2754624-2763528 GCF_000951035.1 Colobus angolensis palliatus | reverse complement strand
TTACAAGAAAAAAACAAACAACCCCATCAAAAAGTGGGCAAAGGATATGAACAGACACTTATCAAAAGAAGACATTCATACAGCCAACAGACACATGAAAAACTGCTCATCATTACTCGCCATCAGAGAAAGTAAATCAAAACCACAATGAGATACCATCTCACACCAGATAGAATGGCAATCATTAAAAAAGCGGGAAACAACAGGTGCTGGAGAGGATGTGGAGAAATAGGAACACTTTTACACTGTTGGTGGGACTGTAAACTAGTTCAACAATTGTGGAAAACAGTGTGGCAATTCCTCAAGGATCTAGAACTAGAAATACCATTTGACCCAGTCATCCCAGTACTGGGGATATACCCAAAGGATTATAAATCACGCTGCTATAAAGACACATGCACACGAATGTTTATTGCAGCACTATTCACAATAGCAAAGACTTGGAATCAACCCAAACGTCCATCAGTGCCAGACTGCATTAAGAAAATGTGGCACATATACACCATGGAATACTATGCAGCCATAAAAAAGGATGAGTTTATGTCCTTTGTAGGGACATGGATGCAGCTGGAAACCATCATTCTCAGCAAACTATCGCAAGAACAGAAAACCAAATACCTCATGTTCTCGCTGATAGGCGGGAAATGAACAATAAGATCACGTGGACACAGGAAGGGGAACATCACACACCGGGTCCTCTTGTGGGGAGGAGGTAGGGGGAGGGATAGCATTAGGAGATATACCTAATGTAAATGATGAGTTAATGGGTGTAGCACACCAACATGGCACATGTATACATATGTAACAAACCTGCACCTTGTGCATACGTTACCTAGAACTTAAAGTATAATAAAAAATATAAAATAAAATAACCAAAAAAAAAATAAAGAAGCTTTAGAAAGCTGTCTCACTTTATCTTCCTGTTTTCCTGCCATGTGAGGGTTTAGTAACAAAGCATCATTAATGAGGAATGGTGTCTCATCAGAAACCGAACATTCTGGTTTCTTGATCTTGGAATTCCCAGCTTCCAGAACAGTGACAAAATAAATTTATATTATTTATAAATTACCCAGTATGTGATGTTGTTTTGTAGCAGCACAAATGGACTGAGACTCAGACATGGTTCTTTCCTTGGAAAGAGGAAGTTGGTCGAGGCAAATACACATTCCTCCTTTTGACATTCCCTAGCACTTCTCCTCTTATCTCTGTTCCATTGTTTCAGGGCCTTGTTTATCTCTTCAGATGTTTTCAATGAATCCTTGAAATATTAACAGACAAAGTTTAGATGTAGTACCCACCTTTTAAGCTGTAATTCTGTGGTGCAAAAGCATTTGAATTTTCTTTCCTAATATTGACAATGAAAAACCTTCCTAAGTAAAAGCAAGCCAGTGTACAATTTCTCTTGGCTTTTAACGTTTCCACTGAAAAGTCTACTGTTATCCTAATGGGGTTTCCTTTGTAGATGATCTCTTTATTCTCTAGCAGACTTTAAGGATTTTTCTTTAACATAGACCTTAGACAGCCTTGTGTCTGTATAGCTTGGTGAGGTTTATTTTGTATAACATCTCACAGGTTTCCCTAGATCTCTTGTGTCTAGAAGTCTGCTTCTCTAGTAAGATAAGGGAAGTTTTCTTGAATTATTTTTTCAATTATGTTTTTCAGATTGTTTACTTTTTCTTTCTCTCAGGAATTTCAGTAATTTATAGGTTTTTTTTTTTTTTGCTGTACATAGTCCCATATTTCTCAGATATCTTGTTCATTTTTTAACATTATTTGTTTCTTAATTTTTGTCTGACCAGGTTAACTACAAAACCCATCTTCAAGCTCTGAAATTATTTCTTCTGCTTGATACAGACTATTGATCAAGCTGTTAGTTGAATTTTGGAATTCCTTAAGGAAGTTTGCCAATTCCAAAAGCTCTGATTGATTTCTTTTTAAAATATTTATGTCTTGTTTATTTCTTTAATTGCTTTAGAAGATTCACTTTGTTTATTTTTTGAATCAGAGTCCATTTTATTCCAATTCTTCAAAATTTATACTTAATATGTGGTTTCCAAAGTTTAAGTCACTCTTTATGTAATAGTTTGATTCTTTCATTTTTCTTTTAAAGTTTTTTTATCTTTTCTTTTTTTTCTTTTTTTAATTTTTTTTCTTTTTTTTAATTATACTTTAAGTTCTAGGGTACATGTGCATAACGTGCAGGTTTGTTACATATGTATACTTGTGCCATGTTGGTGTGCTGCACCCATCAACTCGTCAATTCCTCAAGGATCTAGAACTAGATGTACCATATGACCCAGCCATCCCACTACTGGGTATATACCCAAAGGATTATAAATTATTCTACTACAAAGACACACGCACATGTATGTTTATTGCGGCACTATTCACAATAGCAAAGACTTGGAATCAACCCAAAAGTCCATCTGTGACAGACTGGATTAAGAAAATGTGGCACATATACACCATGGAATACTATGCAGCCATAAAAAAGGATGAGTTTGCATCCTTTGTAGGGACGTGGATGCAGCTGGAAACCATCATTCTTAGCAAACTATCACAAGAAGAGAAAACCAAACACCGCATGTTCTCACTCATAGGTGGGAACTGAACAATGAGTTCACTTGGACTCGGGAAGGGGAACATCACACACTGGGGCCTATCATGGGGAGGGGGGAGAAGGGAGGGACTGCATTGGGGAGTTTTTATCTTTTCTTTACAGTTCTTCAGTAGAAGCCAGAATCTCGAGTTGCCCAATTAGGAACCTCTGACCTGCTATTCTTATTAAGTTTCTTCTCAATATTCATGGCCAAAATCTGGCTTCTAAAAGGAAGGTGTTTGGTCTTTTTAATCACTTGCTGATAGGGTGAGACTGCATTGTTACCCAAAACCACATGACCTAATTTAGAATCAATCTTGGCACCCAAGATTGCATTTCTTATTAATTTTCTAATTAAATTTACAATTTACCTTTCAGCTTCTTCTAGAGTCATGTTCAATTTATCTGCCAACATGTTAATGCTGATAAACTGGTGGATGCAACAGAAAGTCTCAAATATGAAAAGATGGGCATTTTCAGTGAAATCCTCAAGACAAGTCACCAAGAAGAAATCATTCACAAGCATTCATTCACATTCCCTCAGCTTTTTCTGAGCCCCATCAAAGTCAAAGTTAACATATAAGCATTCAACAAATTCTGTAACTGGATTTTTATATGTGTAAGACTCCTGTTGAGTAACTTTAACTAGATCTTTTTGCACCTGTCGACATTTTCAAACATCCTTGTTTGTTATGACTGCTGTAGTCAAATAGCAAAAACTGTGTGGACACATTGTCTGAATTGCTTTAAAGATACTGTGGCTGGTAAGAAAGAGATCAATAATATTGTGAAGAATTCTGGGGTGATTGAAGAAAACAAGCAGAGACCAGTTAATGAGTCATGTTCTCTGCTGAAGAGACTGGAGTGGAGAACTCACAGAATTATTATCTATCTTCTCTTTTGGCCATGTAAGGTCTTCCATGGCTGCATCGCAATTCCGCATTAAGATTTCAGAGGCCAGCTTTCCCCAGAGTGAACTTAAAGCACTTCTATCTGTTGCTGGAACCAACACACTAAAAAAGTACAGATATTCTGCTGCTCCTGAGTAACTCTCACATTCATTTTGAAATTGTGCATATGTGTAGAGCATATCTAAGTATTCCTGCCTAAAACCATGCTTGTCCGCCAGGTAGTCAAAGAGCATCCTACCATCCCTTGTTGACTTCATTTACCTTGTAATTTCTGGATCTTCAAACAGCTTCACAATTGGTTCTGTTTCTGCCTGAAGCTGTTTTAGTTGTGCAACAATTGTGGTTCTTTCCTCTCTCAAAGCATGAGGAACATCATCAGTATAAAAGTTTTTGTATACATCCATAGCGAAGTCTATCATGTTAGTGTTACTAAGAAGGTCCAATTTACCTTGTATTTATTCCTTTTCGTTATATATCTCCTTTCCAGAGAGAAATTCAAAAAGCGGTAAGACTAGATGCCGATCCAAAAAGTGGGCAATGTGAGTAGTCAAGTTGTACTCCACCATCTTGCCAAAGAAAAAAAGAAGATTCCCTTTGTTGATTTCAACCCTTGTCTTGGATTTCTTTGAGCTTCTATTCAACTCATGCTATGAAATTTTTATCTGTCTTTTCTGGGTTTCTGTTTTGGTTAGGAGACATTGCTAGAGAGCTAATGCAATGCATTATTTGTGTCACTACGTTCAGATTATTATGGTGCCAGAATTTTTGCATTGGATTTTTCTCTTCTAAACACAATGGCAAATTTAATGTTTGTAATTATTTTCTGAATGGGTCAATTCTTTTGTTTCTTTTTATTTATTGGTTATTATAATTATATTCTTTCCCTTTCCCTTTTCCCTTTTGCTAGAAGATGTGACTGTAGAGTGCTGGAAAGGGATTTTAACATTGCTTTTAGAGCTGTATGCACTTTTCTTGGTGAGTGTAATAGTCGACTCTTCAATTTGCACTACAAGCCTGCAGATAATACTTACAGAAATAAGCCATTTGTGACTAATGTGACTACAAACAGTCTTTCTTTAAAAATTTTATTTCAACAGTTTTTGAAAGTACAAACATTCTTTTTATTTTTTTATTTTTTTGTTTTTCTTGATAGTCATGCTTTTATTGTTTTACTTTTATACCATTTTTTTACCCCAGAGGCAATAGAGATTCATGATTTCTGCTACAAGATGAATACAAAAGGAAATAAATTTGGATACTGCAAAATCAAGGAAAACAGATTTCTTCCCTGTGAGGAGAAGTAAGTGCCCTCTGGAAAAAAAGTAATTTGCCTTCTTACAGCACTTCGTCAAAAGCAGAATGGCTCCTGTCCCCAGAGCTGTTAAACTCTTTTTTTTTTTTAAATGTGGCACATATACACCACAGAATACTATGCAGCCATTAAAAAGAATGAGTTCATGTCCTTTGTAGGGACATGGATGCAGCTGGAAACCATCATTCTCAGCAAACTATCGCAAGAACAGAAAACCAAACACCGCACGTTCTCACTCATAGGTGGGAATTGAACAATGACATCACTCGGACACTGGAAGGGGAACATCACACACCGGGGCCAATTGTGGGGTGGGGGGAGGGGAGAGGGGTAGCATTAGGAGATATACCTAATGTAAATGACAAGTTAATGGGTGCAGCACACCAACATGGCACATGTATACATATGTAACAAACTTGCACGTTGTTCACATGTACCCTAGAATATAAAGCATAGTAAAAAAAAAAAATGCTAACATTCTTTTTTAAAATAATTTATTTCAACAGTTTTTTTGAAGGTGCAGGTGGATTTTGGACAAATTAACACGTTCTTTAGGGGTGATTTCTGTAATTTTGGTGCATCCATCAGCCAAGCAGGTATGCTGTGGCCAGTATGTACAATATGTAGTCTCTTTTTCCTCACTACCTTCCCCCTTGAGTCCCCAAAATCCATTATATCATTCTTATGCCTTTGTAACCTCAGAGCTTAGCTCCCACGTATAAGTGAGACTATACAATGTTGGATTTTCCATTCCTGAGTTACTTATCTGAAAATAATGACCTCCAGCTCTCTCTCAGTTGCGGCAAAAAACATTACTTTGCTTTTTTTTTTTTTTTTTTTAAGGCTGACTTGCATTACATGGTGAATATGTGCCACACTTTGTTCACTTGTTGATGGAAGGGCACTTATGTTGTTTCTATATCTTTGCCAATGAAAATCTTGTTGTTATAAACATGGGTATGTATATGTCCTTTTTATACAATGACTTCTTTTTCTTTTGATAGATAATCAGTAGTGAATAGGGTGATCAAATCATATTTCTAATTTTAGTTCTTTAAAGGAACTTTATAATGTTTTCTAAGAGATTGTACTAATTTACATTCCCACAAGCAGTGTACATTTGTGCCCTTTTCACCACATTCAAGCCAACATCTATTGCTTTTTGACTTTTTAACTACAGCCATTTTTGTGTGAGTAAAGTGGTATCACATTGTGGTTTAATTGGCATTTCCCTGATGATTAGTTATATTGAACATTTTTTCATATGTTTGTTGACTGTTTCTATATCTTTTAAGAAATATCTATTCAGGATCTTTGCCCACTTTTTGATAGGATTATTTGGAGACTTTTTGCTCATTTGTTTGAGTTCCTTGTAGATTATGGGTACTGGTCTTTTTCAAATGAATAGTTTACAAATATTTTCTCCCACTCTGTGGGCTGTCTGTTTACTCTGTTGATTATTTATTTTGCTCTGCAGAGTCTTTGTAGTTTAACTGGGTCTAGGTCTGTTTATTTATTTTTGTTTGTGTTGCATTTGCTTTTGGGTTCTTAGTCATGAATTATTTGCCTAAGCCAATGTCTAGAAGAGTTGTTCTGATGTTATCTTCTAGTATTTTATGTTTTCAGGTCTTATACTTAAGTCTTTGATTCATCTTGAGTTGACATTTTTATAAGGTGAGGGATGGGAATCCAACTTCCTTCTACACTTCTACATGTGACTTGCCAGATTTTTATTTATTAACAGTGTTTCCTTTCTCCCAATTTGTGTGGTTGTCTCCTTTGCTGAAGATTAGTTGTCTATAAGTATTTGGCTTTATTTCTGGGTTCTCATTCTGTTTCATTGGTCTACATGCCTATTTTTATACCAGTACCACGCTGTTTTGGTAACTACATCCTTGTAGTATACTTTGAATTCTGGTAATGTGATGTCTCCAGGTTAGTAATTTTGGCTTGGTATTGCTTTGGCTATGTGGGCATTTTTGTGTTCCAAATGAATTTCAGCTTTGCTTTTTTTAGTTCTGTAAAGAAAATGACAATGGCATTTTAATGGGAATTGCATTGAATCTGTAAATTACTTTGGTGAATATGATCATTTTCACAACATTGATTATTTTAACACATGTATGTGAGATGTGTTTTTATTTATTGGTGTCATCTATGATGTCTTTTAGTGTTTTCCAGTTTTCTTTGTAGATATCTTTCACCTCCTTGGTTAGGTCTATTCCTAGGTATTTTTTGCAGCTGTTGCAGAAAGAATTCAGTTTTTGATGTGATTCTCAGCTTAGTCTTTGTTGGTGTGTAACCATGCTACAGATTTGTGTATGTTGATTTTTGTAACCTGAGGCTATTAAATTCATTTATTAGATCTAGAAGCCTTCTGGATTAGTCTTTAGGGTTTTCTAGGTATACAGTCCTATCAGTGAACAGTGACAATTTGACATCCTCTTTTCCAATTTGGATGCCTTTTATTTCTTTCTCTTGTCTGATTTATCTGGCTAGTATATCCATTATTATCTTGGATAGAAGTGGTGAAAGTGTGGATCCTTGTTTGATTCCAATTCTCAGGGGAGAATCCTTTCAACTTTTCCCTACTCAGTAAAATGTTGTCTGTGGTTTTGTTCCATAGTCTTTCTATGCCTATTTTGTTAAGGATTTTTATTATAAAGGGATGTTGAATTATATTAAATGCTTTTTCTGCATCTATGAAAATAATCACATGGTTTTTGTTTTTAATTATGTTTATGTGATTTAACACACTTACTTACTTATGTATGTTAAATCATTTCAGCATCCCTGGTATGGATCATAATGTATGATTTTTTGATGTGATGTTAAACTTGCTTAGTTAGTGCAAAAATCGCAAGTATTCCGATACACCAATAACAGACAAACAGGGAGCCAAATCATAAGTGAATTCCCATTCATAATTGCTTCAAAGAGAAAAAAGATACCTAGGAATCCAACTTACAAGGGATGTGAAGGACCTTTTGAAGGAAAACTGCAAACCACTGCTCAACGAAATAAAAGAGGACAAAAACAAATGGAAGAACATTCCGCGCTCATGGATAGGAAGAATCTATATCATGAAAATAGCCATACTGCCCAAGTAATTTATAGATTCAACGCCATCCCCATCAAGCTACCAACGACTTTCTTCACAGAATTGGAAAAAACTACTTTAAAGTTCATGTGGAAACAACAACAAAAAAAGTCCGCATTGCCAAGACAATCCTAAGTCAAAAGAACAAAGCTGGAGGCATCATGCTAACTGACTTCAAACTATACTGCAAGGCTATAGTAACCAAAACAACATGGTACTGGTACCAAAACTGATATATAGACCAATGGAACAGTACATAGCCCTCAGAAATAATTCCACACATCTACAGTCATCTGATCTTTGACAAACCTGACAGAAACAAGAAATGGGGAAAGGATTCCCTATCTAATAAATGATGCTGGGAAAATGGGCTAGCCATAAGTAGAAAGCTGAAGTGAATCCCTTCCTTACACCTTATACAAAAATTAATTCAAGATGGATTTGAGACTTAAATGTTACACCTAAAACCATAAAAACCCTCGAAGAAAACCTAGGTAATACCATTCAGGACATAGGCATGGGTAAGAACTTCATGTCTAAAACACCAAAAGCAATGGCAACAAAAACCAAAATTGACAAATGGGATCTAATTAAACTAAGGAGCTTCTGCATAGCAAAATAAACTACCATCAGAGTGAACAGGAAATCTACAGAATGGGAGAAAATTTTTGCAATCTACTAATCTGACAAAAGGCTAATATCAAAAATCTACAAAGAACTCAAACAAATTTACAAGAAGAAAAGAAACAACCCCATCAAAAAGTGGGAAAAGGATATGAATAACATGTCTCAAAGGAAGACATTTATGCAGCCAAGAGACACATGAAAAAATGCTGATCATCATCGGCCATCAGAGAAACGCAAATCAAAACCACAATGAGCTACCGTCTCACACCAGTTAGAATGACGATCATTAAAAAGTCAGGAAACAACAGGTGCTGGAGAGGATGTGGAGAAATAGGAACACTTTTACACTGTTGGT
>NW_012115866.1:2748723-2753854 GCF_000951035.1 Colobus angolensis palliatus | reverse complement strand
TCAGGAAACAACAGGTGCTGGAGAGGATGTGGAGAAATAGGAACACTTTTACACTGTTGGTGGGGTTGTAAACAATAGTTTAACCATTGTGGAAAATAGTGTGGCTATTCCTCAAGGATCTAGAACTGGAAACACCATTTGACCCGGTCATCTCATTACTGGGTATATACCCAAATGATTATAAATCATGCTGCTATAAAGACACATGCACATGTATGTTTATTGAGGCACTATTCACAATAGCAAAGACTTGGAACCAAACCAAATGCCCATCAAAGATAGACTGGATTAAGAAAATGTGGCACGTATACACCATGGAATACTATGCAGCCATAAAAATGGATGAGTTTGTGTCCTTTGTAGGGGCATGGATGATGCTGGAAACCATCATTCTCAGCAAAGTATCACAAGGACAAAAAACTAAACACAGCATGTTCTCACTCATAGGTGGAAATTGAACAATGAGAACATTTGCACCCAACAAGAGGAACATCACACACCAGGGCTTGTCATGGGGTGGGGGGAAAAGGGAGGGATAGCATTACAAGATATACCTAATGTAAATGACGAGTTAATGAGTGCAGCACACCAATATGGCACATGTATACATATGTAACAAGCCTGCACGTTGTGCACATGTACCCTAGAACTTAAAGTATAATATATAAAGAATTCTGTATATGATTAAGTTGGCTATAATTTGAAGGACATTATTAAGATCTTTCTATGATTGATCTTCTATATTATAACAGGATTTTCTTAAGGTATTGATTTGCTCTTAATGAGCTTACAAGAATATTTTTATTTTTAATACTACAACCTGTTTATTTTGAAAATTTCTCAGGTTCATATCTTAAAGTTCAATACCGCATGTTCTCACTTAGAAGTGGGAGCTGAATGATAATACATGGACACGTGATGGGGAGCAATACACACTGGGGCCTGTTGGAGGGTGGTGGGGGGAGGAGGGAGAGCATCTGGAAGAATAGCTAATGAATGCTGGGCTTAAAACCTAGGTGACGTGATGACCTGTGAAGTTAATCAACATGGCACATATTTGCCTATGTAACAAACCTGCACATTCTGTACCTGTGCCCCTGAACTTAAAATAAAAGTTGGAAAAAAAAATTACTGCATTCTGTTTCCCAGGAACTTCCATTCCTAGGGGAAGGGGGAGAGTATCACATTAAGGGAATATCCCATGGGAGAAAAGAATCTGAATTGCAGGCCTTGAGTCCCATCTCTTAGCTAGTGGTAAGTTTCTTATAGCAAAGACACAATTGCAGTGCTGGGTGCAGTAGGGAAAGCCTGAATCTCTACCCTAACAGGCAAGCAGCCTTTGTAATCATGAAGGATCTTGAATAAAGGGTCCTTGTTCCCCCCAGTACACCACTCCGGAAACAGCTAGGGCTTCTCCCATGGGAATGCAGGCATGAATGCACCTATAGACAACCTTCCTGGAAGAATTCAGGGTGACTGCAGCCTCATAAGCAGAGTACTTCCAAGATTCAGGCCTGCACAAAAGGCAGTCACAATTCCTCCCTACTTGGAAGATCAATATTCCTACAGGTGAAAAGAGGTGCCTGCCTGATCTGAAGAGTTGGAACACTGAGACAGGAGTGAGGCTGTGAGATATATTGTTTTCCTGCTTGGTCTGGCATGAGATCTGAGGTAGCTCCCATCCTTTACCTTCATAAAAACCCTAGCACATCTAACTGAGAGCCCCACCAACCACCTTCATCAAGGCTGGGACCTCTGCCAACCATTGTGTGTTGCATCTACCCACCTGCCTTAGCTACAACCAGTGCCTACCCAGAGATACCTCCCCTATTGACCTGAAGCCTGGAATTAACAACTCAGTAAATAAAATACTGGGGAAATAAATAAATAAATAAATAAATAAATAAATAAATAAATAAATAAATAAACTGTACACTATGAGAGAATGGTGGAAGTTTCAAGAGATTCCTCTCATTCTAACCCCATAGGAGACAGTGGACTTGCCCACACACCAAGTATGGAACTACTACACCTAGCATCTGGGAAAGCCAGTGCACAAAGACTCTCTGTAACGAAGGAACTTATGCCTTCACCCCTAAAAGCATGAAGAATCAAATTAGGCTAAAATAAACTAATAAACATTAAAGTCAAATCCTTAAGAGGGGGAAAAATAAACGAAAAAAAAAAAACAGAAAAAAATCCATGGATCAATTAATGATAAATTCAAGAAAAAAATTGAAGAAATAGTCTACACAAATGAGAAGGAACCAGAAAAGTAATTCTGGTAATATGACAAAACAGCTTCTATAACATCCCCCAAAAGATCACGCTAGCTTCCTAGCAATGGATCCAAATCAAGAAGAAATCTCTGAAATACCAGATAAACAATTCAGTTGACTGGGGGCGGGGGGGCGGAGCAAGATGGCCGAATAGGAACAGCTCCAGTCTCCAGCTCCCAGCGAGAGCAACACAGAAGACAGGTCATTTCTGCATTTTCAACTGAGGTACTGGGTACATCTCACTAGGGAGTGCCGGACAATCGGTGCTGGTCAGCTGCTGCAGCCGAACCAGCGAGAGCTGAAGTAGGGCGAGGCATCACCTCACCTGGGAAGCACAAGGGGGAAAGGAATCCCTTTTCCTAGCCAGGGGAACTGAGACACACAACACCTGGAAAATCGGGTAACTCCCACCCCAATACTGTGCTTTACCAAGGGTCTTAGCAAATGGGCACACCAGGAGATTATATCTCACACCTGGCCAGGAGGGTCACATGCCCACGGAGCCTCCCTCATTGCTAGCACAGCAGTCTGCAATCTAACGGCAAGGCAGCAGCGAGACTGGGGGAGGGGTGCCCACCATTGCTGAGGCTTAAATAGGTAAACAAAGCCGCTAGGAAGCTCGAACTGGGTGGAGCTCACAGCAGCTCAAAGAGGCTTGCCTGTCTCTGTAGA
This sequence comes from Colobus angolensis palliatus, assembly GCF_000951035.1. Lineage (NCBI taxonomy): Eukaryota > Metazoa > Chordata > Mammalia > Primates > Cercopithecidae > Colobus > Colobus angolensis. Next base: position 2,750,903 of record NW_012115866.1, on the reverse strand, counting down.
ATCCACCTCTGGGGACAGGGCACAGCTAAACAAAACAACAACAACAACAACAAAAAAAAACAGCACAAACCTCTGCAGATGCAAACGACTCTGTCTGACAGCTTTGAAGAGAGCAGTGGATCTCCCAACACGGAGGTTGAGATCTGAGAAGGGACAGACTGCCTGGTCAAGTGGGTCCCTGATCCCTGAGTAGTCTAACTGGGAGACATCCCCCACTAGGGGCAGACTGACACCCCACACCTCACAGGGTGGAGTATGCCCCTGTGAGGAAGCTTCCAAAGCAAGAATCAGACAGGTACACTCGCCGTTCAGCAATATTCTCTCTTGTGCAGTCTCTGCTGCTGACACCCAGGCAAACAGGATCTGGAGTGGACCTCAAGCAATCTCCAGTAGACCTACAGCTGTAGGTCCTGACTGTTAGAAGGAAAACTCACAAACAGGAAGGACACTCACACAAAAACCCCATCAATACATCACCATCATCAAAGACCAGAGGCAGATAAAACCACAAAGATGGGAAAAAAGCAGGGCAGAAAAGCTGGAAATTCAAAAAATAAGAGCACATCTCCCCATCCAAAGGAACGCAGCTCATTGCCAGCAATGGATCAACGCTGGGCAAAGAATGACTGACGAGATGAGAGAAGAAGGCTTCAGTTCATCAAACCTCTCAGAGCTAAAGGAGGAATTACGTACCCAGCGCAAAGAAACTAAAAATATTGAAAAAAGAGTAGAAGAATTGACAGCTAGAGTAATAATTAATGACACGAGAAATACATGACAAATGCACAAGCTTCAGTAACCAACTCGATAAACTGGAAGAAAGAGTATCAGCGATTGAGGATCAAATGAATGAAATGAAGTGAGAAGAGAAACCTAAAGAAAAAAGAAGAAAAAGAAATGAACAAAGCCTGCAAGGAGTATGGGATTATGTAAAAAGACCAAATCTACGTCTGATTGGGGTGCCTGAAAGTCAGGGAGAAAATGGAACCAAGTTGGAAAACACTCTTCAGGATATCATCCAGGAGAACTTCCCCAACCTAGTAGGGCAGGTCAACATTCAAATTCAGGAAATACAGAGAACGAGACAAAGATACTCCTCCAGAAGAGCAACTCCAAGACACATAATTGCCAGATTCACCAAAGTTGAAATGAAGGAAAAAATCTTAAGGGCAGCCACAGAGAAAGGTCGGGTTACCCACAAAGGGAAGCCCATCAGACTAACAGCAGATCTCTCGGCAGAAACTCTACAAGCCAGAAGAGAGTGGGGGCCAATATTCAACATTCTTAAAAGAAAAGAATTTTAAACCCAGAATTTCATATCCAGCCAAACTAAGTTTCATAAGTGAAGGAGAAATAAAATCCTTTACAGATAAGCATATGCTTAGTGATTTTGTCACCACTACGCCTGCCTTACAAGAGACCCTGAAGGAAGCACTAAACATGAAAAGGAACAACCGGTACCAGCCATTGCAAAAACATGACAAAATGTAAAGATCTTCGAGGCTAGGAAGAAACTGCATCATCTATCGAGTAAAATAACCAGATAATGTCATAATGGCAGGATCAAGCTCACACATAACAATATTAACCGTAAATGTAAATGGACTAAATGGTCCAATTAAAAGACACAGACTGGCAAACTGGATAAAGATTCAAGAACCATCAGTCTGCTGTATCCCTGCATGAGAGACCCATCTCACATGCAGAGACATAAATAGGCTCAAAATAAAGGGATGGAGGAAGATCTACCAAGCAAATGGAGAACCAAAAAAAGCAGGGGTTGCAATCCTAGTCTCTGATAAAACAGACTTTAACCATCAAACATCAAAAGAGACAAAGAAAGCAATTACATAATGGTAAAGGGATCAGTTCAACAGGAAGAATTAACTATCCTATATATATATGCACTCAATACAGGAGCACCCAGACTTATAAAGCAAGTTCTTAGAGACTTACAAAGAGACTTAGACTCCCATACAATAATAAGGGGAGATTTCAACATCCCACTGTCAACATTAGACAGATCAACGAGACAGAAAGTTAACAAGGATATCCAGGAATTTAACTCATCTCTGCAGCATGCAGACCTAATAGACATCTACAGAACTCTCCACCTTAAATCAACAGAATATACATTCTTCTCAGCACCACATCACACTTATTCCAAAATTGACCACATA
>NW_012115866.1:2740043-2746316 GCF_000951035.1 Colobus angolensis palliatus | reverse complement strand
CAGAGGAATAGATCTTATAAAGAGAAAGCAATAATAATAAAATTAAATTAAAAAGAAATAAAAGAAAAGAAATACCCTGACATGGCAAAAAAAAAAAAAAAAGACTTCAATTAATTATTAAGCTACTAAATAAGCTAGCAGAGAAAGTGAAAATTAACTTTAAAAAATCCAGGATATGAATGAAACATTTTTCAGAGGAATAGATCTTATAAAGAGAAAGCAATAAAAACTTCTTTAAATAAAAGACACACTTAGGGAAATGCAAAATTCAGTAGAAAGTTTCCGCGATAGACTGGGACAAGTAGAAGAAAGAAGTTCAGAGCTCAAAGACAAGGCTCTTGCAATAGCCCAATCAGACAAAGAAACAACAACAAAAAAAGAATTTTATAAAATGAACTAAGTCTCCAAGAAATATGGGATTATGTAAGACTGCCAAACCTAAGAATTCTTGGTGTTCTGAGGGAGAAGAGAAGTCTAAAAGTTTGGAAAAATTATTTGAGAGAATAACTGAGGAAAACTTTCCAGTCCTTGCTATAGATCTAGTCATCCAACTAAAAGAAGCTCAAAAAACTCCTAGGAAATTCATTCCAAAGCATCATCACAAAGGCACATAATCATCAGGCTATCAAAAGTCAAAATGAAGGAAAGAACCTTAAGAACTGTGAGATAAAAGGACCAGGCAACCTATAAGAGACAATGTATCAAACTGCTAGCAGATTTCTCAGCAGATACCTTACAAGCCAGAAAGAATTGGGGTCCTATCTACTTAAACAAAATAATTGTCATAATTGTCAGCCAAGAATTTTGTATGCAGCAAAAATAAGCTTCATAAATGAAGGAGAGATAAAATCTTTTTCTGACGAATAAATGCTGAGGAAATTTGCCACTACCAATACAGCACTATAATAAATGCTAAAAGGAGTTCTAAATCTTGAAACAAAAGCTTGATGTACACCAAAATAGAACTTCCTGAAAGCAAAAATCTCACAGGACCTATACAACAGTAACATAATGAGAAAACCCAAAGTATCTAGAAAAAAACTGTCAGTGGATGCATATAAATTTAGTATTGTAATATCTTCCCTGTTGGACTAAACTTTTTATTATTATATAATGTTCTTTGTCTTTTTTTACTGTTGTTGCTTTAAAGTCTATGTGGTATGATGTAAAAATAGCTACTCCTGCTCATTTTGGGTTTCCATTTGCAACCCTTTACCTTTCATAGGTCCCATATTTATAAAACAATTAATACTACACCTAAGAAAGGAGAAAGACAAAAACCCAATAATAGTGAGGGACTTTAGTACTCCACTGACAGCACTAGACTGGCGATCAAGACAGAAAGTCACCAAAGAAACAATGGACTTAAACTACACCCTAAAACAAATTAATTTAAAATAAATTTACAAAACATTCTTCCCAACTGCAGAGCATACATAATTCTTAGCACATAAAACCTTCTCCAAGATAGACAATATTATAGGCCCCAAGTCTTAATAAATTCAAGAAAATCAAAATCGTATCAAGCATCTTCTCATACAACAGTGGAATAAAACAGGAAATCAGCTTTGAAAGGAAACCTCAAAACTATCCAAATACATGGAAATTAATCAGCTCCTGAATAACTTGGGGTTAATGATAAAATAAAGATGCACATTAAAACCTCTTTGAAATGAATGACAATTATGACACAACTTTAAACCTCTGGCATACAGCAAAGATATTGCAAGAGAAAAGTTCATAGCATTAAATATCTGTATCTAAATGTCTGAAAGAGCCCAATTAGACAAAGTAATGTCACACCTTAAGGAACTAGAGAAACAAGCACAAACTAAACCCAAAGACAACAGAAGAGCAGAAATAACAAAGATCGGAGCAGAACTAAATAACATTGAAACAAAAAAGATAAATGAGGCAAAAAATTGGTTCTTTGAAATGATAAGCAAAATTGATAGACCATTAGCAAGAGGAACCAAGAAAAGAAGAGAGAAGATCCAAATAAGCTCAACTGGAAATGAAACTGGAGATATTACAACCTATACCACAGAAATACAAAAGATCATTCAAGGCTACTATGAACACCTTTATGCACAAAACTAGAAAATCTAGAAGACAGGATAAATTTCTAGAAATATGCAACCCTCCTAGTTTAAGCAGGACAAAACAGAAATCCCAAAGAGAACAATAACAAGCAATGAGATTGAATCAATAATTTTAAAAAAAAATTGTCAACACAAAAACATCCAGGACCAGATGGATTCACGGCTTAATTCTATCAGATAGTCAAATAATTGGTACCAATCCTACTGAAACTATCCCGGAAGATAGAGAAAGAAGGAATCCTCCCAAAATTATTCTATGAAGCCAGTATCACCCTGATACAAAAAAAAAAGAAGAAAGAACATTAAAAAATAAAGCTACAGACCAATATCTCTGATGAACATAGATGCAAATATCCTCAACAAAATACTAGCTAACTGAATCCAACAGCATGTCAAAAAGATAGTCCACCATGATCAAGTGGGTTTCATACCAGGGATGCAGGGATGGTTTAACAAAGGCAAGTCAATAAATGTGATACATTACATAAACAGAATTAAAAACAAAAGGCATATGATCATCTCAGTAGTTGCAGAAAAAGCATTTCATAAAATCCAGCATCCATTTATGATAATAAAAAAAAAAACCTTAACAAAATGAACATAGAAGGGGCATACCTAAAAGTAATAAAAACAGTATATTACAAACTCACAGCCAGCATCATACTGAATGGGAAAAAGCTAAAAGCATTCCCTTTGAAAACTGGAGCAAGACAAAAATGTCCACTTTCACCACTTCTGTTTAACATAGTAATGGAAGTCCTGGCCAGAGCAATCAGACCAGAGAAAGAAATAAAGGGCATTCAAATTGGAAAAGAGGAAGTCAAAGTGCTGCTTTTCACTGATGATATGATTGTATACATAGAAAATCCTCAAGACTCATCCAAAAAGCTTCTAGACCTGAGAAACAAATTCAGTAAAGTCTCAGGGTACAAAATCAATGAACACAAATCAGTAGCACTGCTATACACCAACAATGACCAAGCTAAGAATCAAATCAAGAACTCAATCCCTTTTACAACAGCTGCAAATATATATATATAAATTACTTTTAAACATACTTAAACAAGGACATGAAAGATCTCTACAAAGAAAATTGCAAAACACTGCTGAAAGAAATCGTAGATGACACAAACAAATGGAAACACATCCCATGCTCATGGATGGGTAAAATCAATATTGTGAAAATCAACATATTGTCCAAAGCAAACTACAGATTCAATGTGATTCCCATCAAAATGCCTTCATCGTTCTTCACAGAACTGGGAAAAAAAACAACTCTAAAATTCATATGGACCCAAAAAAGAGCCCACAGAGCCAAAATAATACTAAGCAAAAGAAACAAATCTGGAGGTATCGCATTACACAAGTTCAAATTACACTGCAAGGCTGTAGTCAACAAAACAGTCTGGTAGGTATAAAAATAGTTACACAGACTAATGGAACAGAATAGAGAACCTGGAATTAAAGCCAGATACTTACAGCCACTGATCTTTGACAAAACATACAAAAATATAAATTGGGGAAAGGACATCCTATTCAACAAATGATACTGGGAAAACTGGCAAGCCGCATGTAGAAGAATAAAACTGGATTCTCATTTCTCACCTTATACAAAAATAAACTCAAAATAGATCAAAGACATAAATCTAAAACCTGAAAGCATAAAAATTCTGGAGGATAACATCAGCAAATATCTTCTAGACATTGGCTTAGGCAAAGAATTCATGACTATGATCCCAAAAGCGAATACAACAAAAACAAAAATAAGTAAATGGGATTTACTTAGACTGAAAGCTTCTGTAAGAAAACCTTCACAAACTCTGTATACAACAAAAAAACTGATATCCTGAATCTACAAGGAACTCAAATCAGCAAGAAAAAAGCAAATAATCTCATCAAAAATGGGCAAATGACATGAATAGACATTGCCCAACAGAAGATATACAAATGACCAACAATCATTAGTGATATTGAGCATTATTTTTAAAAGGCTCAACATCGCTAATTATCAGGGAAATGCAATTTAAAACCACAATGAGTTACCACCTTACTCCTGCAAGAATGGCCATAATTAAAGAGTCAAAACACAATAGATGTTGGTGCAGATGTGGTGAAAATGGAATATTTTTACTCTGCTGGTTGGAATGTAAACTAGTACAATCACTATGGAAAACAGGATGGAGATTCCTTAAAGTACGAAAAGAACTACCATTTGATTTAACAATCCTGCTACTAGGTATCTACCCAAAGTAATATAAGTCATTATATGAAAGACATATTCACTTTTTGTTTATAGCAGCACAATTCGAAATTGCAAAGATATGGAATTAACCTAAGTGCCCATCAACCAATGAGTGGATAAAGAAAATGTGGTATGTATACACCATGGAACACTACTGAGCCATAAAAGAATGAAATATTGTCTTCTACAGCAATTTGGATGAAACTGGAGTCCATTATTCTAAGTGAAGTAACTCAGGAATGGAAACCCATATTTTGCTATGTTCCCATTTATAAGTGGGAGCTAAGCTATGAGGATGCAAAGGTATAAGAATGATAAAATGGACTTTGGGACCTTGAGGGGGAAAGTTGGGAAGGAGGTGAGGGATAAAAGACTACCTATTGGGTACAGCATGCACAGCTTTAATGATAGGTGCACCAAAATCTCAGAAATTACCACTAAAGAACATATCTCTACAATCAAAAACTATCTGTGCCCCCAAAACTACTGTAATAAAAATAAAAATTAATTATTAAATAATATTAATAAAATAAAATGTGAGACTGAGAAAACTTTTACTGAAATCAGAAGACACAAACTCAAATGCCTTCAGGAGTCAAACAACACTAATAAATATTTTTACATCACTTACTATGTGTCAGGCACTGTTCTAAGCACTTTATGAATATTGACACATTTAATACTTTTAACAGCTCTAAGAGGTAGGTACCATGATATTATTTATTTATTTATTTATTTATTTATTTATTTATTATTATACTTTAAGTTTGAGGGTACATGTGCACAACGTGCAAGTTTGTTACATATGTATACTTGAGCCATGTTGGTGTGCTGCACCCATCAACGCGTCAGCACCCATCAACTCATCATTTACATCAGGTATAACTCACAATGCCATCCCTCCCCAGTCCCCCCTCCCCATAATAGGCCCTGGTAAGAGATGCTCCTTTTCTCGAGTCCAAGTGATTTCATTGTTCAATTCCCACCTATGAGTGAAAAAATGCGGTGTTTGGTTTTCTGTTCTTGCGATAGTTTGCTGAGAATGATGGTTTCCAGCTGCATCCATGTCCCTGCAAAGGACACAAACTCATCGTTTTTTATGGCTGCATAGTATTCCATGGTGTATATGTAATAATATTTTCTTAATCCAGTCTGTCACTGATGGATATTTGGGTTGATTTCAAGTCTTTGCTATTGTGAATAGTGCCGCAATAAACATACGTGTGCATGTGTCTTTATAGCAACATGATTTATAATCTTTTGGGTATATACCCACAGTGGGATGACTGGGTCAAATGGTATTTCTAGTTCTAGATCCTTGAGAAATCGCCATACTCTTTTCCACAATGGTTTAATTAGTTTACAATCCCACCAACAGTGTAAAACTGTTCCTATTTCTCCACATCCTCTCCAGCACCTGTTGTTTCCTGACTTTTTAATGATCGTCATTCTAATTGGTGGGAGATGGTATCTCATTGTGGTTTTGTTTTGTATTCCTCTGATGGCCAGAGATGATGAGCATTTTTTCATGTGTCTGTTGGCTATATGACTGTCTTCTTTTGAAAAGTGTCTATTCATATACTTTGCCCACTTTTTAATGGTGTTGTTTGTTTTTTTCTTGTAAATTTCTTTGAGTTCCTTGTAGGTTCTGGATATTTGCCCTTTGTCAGATGAGTAGATTGCAAAAATTTTCTCCCATTCTGTAGGTTGCCTGTTCACTCTGTAGGTAGTTTCTTTTGCTGTGCAGAAGCTCTTTGGTTTACTTAGATCCCATTTGTCAATTTTGGCTTTTGTTGCTGTTGCTTTTGGTGTTTTAGATGTGAAGTCCTTGCCCATGCCTATGTCCTGAATGATATTACCTAGGTTTTCTATTAGGGTTTTTATGGTATTAGGTCTAAATTTTAAGTCTCTAATCCATCTTGAATTAAT
>NW_012115866.1:2738877-2739230 GCF_000951035.1 Colobus angolensis palliatus | reverse complement strand
TCTTGTTTTTGTCAGGTTTGTCAAAGATCAGATGTTTTTATGGTTTTGGGTCTAACTTTTAAGTCTCTAATCCATCTTGAATTAATCTTCGTATAAGGAGTAAGGAAAGGATCCAGTTTCAGCTTTCTACCTCTGGCTAGCCAATTTTCCCAGCAACACTTATTAAATAGGGAATCCTTTCCCCATTTTTTGTTTTTCTCAGGTTTCTCAAAGATCAGATGACTGTAGATGTGTGGTCTTATTTCTGAGGGTTCTGTTCTGTTTTGTTGGTCTATATGTCTATTTTGGTACCAGTACCATGCTGTTTTGGTTACTGTAGCCTTGTAGTATAGTTTGAAGTCAGGTAGCGTGAT
>NW_012115866.1:2737916-2738217 GCF_000951035.1 Colobus angolensis palliatus | reverse complement strand
ATATTGATTCTTCCTATCCATGAGCATGCTGTGTTCTTCCATTTGTTGTGTCCTCTTTTATTTCACTGAGCAGTGGTTTCTGGTTCTCCTTGAAGAGGTCCTTTACATCCCTTGTAAGTTGGATTCCTAGATATTTTAATCTCTTTGAAGCAATTGTGAATGGAAGTTCATTCCTGATTTGGCTCTCTGTTTGTCTGTTACTGGTGTATAAGAATGCTTGTGGAGGAACAGCTGCAGTCTCCAACTCCCAGCGCGAAGGACACAGAAGACCGGTGATTTCTGCATTTTGAACTGAGGTACT
>NW_012115866.1:2736368-2736661 GCF_000951035.1 Colobus angolensis palliatus | reverse complement strand
GTTTATTGATTTGCATATGTTGAACCAGCCTTGCATCCCAGGGTTGAAGCCCACTTGATCAGGGTGGATAAGCTTTTTGATGTGCTGCTGTATCCGGTTTGCCAGAAATTTATTGAGGATTTTTGCATCGATGTTCATCAGAGATATTGGTCTAAAGTTCTCTTTTTTTGTTGTGTCTCTGCCAGGTTTTGGTGTCATGATGATGTTGGCCTCATAAAATGAGTTAGGGAGGATTCCCTCTTTTTCTATTGATTAGAATAGTTTCAGAAGGAATGGTACCAGCTCCTCCTTGT
>NW_012115866.1:2734301-2735666 GCF_000951035.1 Colobus angolensis palliatus | reverse complement strand
TCATTTCGTTATGTACCCAGTAGTCATTCAGGAGCAGGTTGTTCAGTTTCCATGTAGTTGAGCAGTTTTGATTGAGTTTCTTAGTCCTGAGTTCTCGTTTGATTGTACTGTGGTCTGAGAGACCGTTGTTTATATTTTCTGTTCTTTTACATTTGCTGAAGAGTGCTTTACTTCCAATTATGTGGTCAATTTAGGAATAAGTGTGGTGTGGTGCTGAGAAGAATGTATATTTTGTTGATTTGGGGTGGAGAGTTCTGTAGATGTTTTTTAGGTCCACTTGGTGCAGAGGTGAGTTTAACTCCGGATATCCTTGTTGACTTTCTGTCTTGTTTATCTGTCTAATGTTGACAGTGGGGTTTTGAAGTCTCCCATTATTATTGTGTGGGAGTCTAAGTCTCTTTGTAAGTCTCTAGAGGCTTGCTTTATGAGTCTGGGTGCTCCTGTATTGGGTTCATATGTATTTAAAATAGTTAGCTCTTCCTGTTGAATTGATTCCTTTAGCATTATGTAATGGCCTTCTTTGTCTCTTTTGATCTTTGATGGTTTAAAGTCTGTTTTATCCGAGACTAGGATTGCAACCTCTGCTTTTTTTTGTTCTCCATTTGCTTGGTAGATCTTCCTCCATCCCTTTATTTTGAGCCTATGTGTTTCTCTGCAGGTGAGATGGGTCTCCTGAATTCAGCAAAGTGGTGGGTCTTGACTCTTTATCCAGTTTGCCAGTCTGTGTCTTTTAATTGAACCATTTCATCCATTTACATTTAAGATTAATATTGTTATGTGTGAACTTGATCCTGTCATTAAGATATTAACTGGTTATTTTGCTCATTAGTTGATGCAGTTTTTTCCTAGCCTCGATGGTCTTTACATTTTGGCATGTTTTTGCAATGGCTGGTACTAGTTGTTCCTTTCCATGTTCAGGGCTTCCTTCAGGGTCTCTTGTAAGGCAGGCTTGTTGGTGACAAAATCTCTTAGCCTTTGCTTATCTGTAAAGTATTTTACTTCTCCTTCACTTATGAAACTTAGTTTGGCTGGATATGAAATTCTGGGTTGAAAATTCTTTTCTTTAAGAATTTTGAATATTGGCCCCCACTCTCTTCTTACTTGTGGAGTTTCTGCCGAGAGATCTGTTGTTAGTCTGATGGGATTCTCTTTGTGAGTAACCCGACCTTTCTCTCTGGCTGCCCTTAACAGTTTTTCCTTCATTTCAACTTTGATGAATCTGACAATTATGTGTTTTGGAGTTGCTCTTCTCGAGGAGTATCTTTGTGGAGTTCTCTGTATTTCCTGAATTTGAATGTTGGCCTGCCCTACTAGATTGGGGAAGTTCTCCTGGATGATATCCTGAAGAGTGTTTTCCAACTTGGT
>NW_012115866.1:2734024-2734251 GCF_000951035.1 Colobus angolensis palliatus | reverse complement strand
TCCCCCTCACTTTCAAGCACCCCAATCAGACGTAGATTTGGTTTTTTTACAGAATCCCATACTTCTTGAAGGCTTTGTTCATTTCTTTTTCTTCTTTTTTCTTTAGACTTCTCTTCTCACTTCATTTCTTTCATTTGATCCTCATTCACTGATACTCTTTCTTCCAGTTGATCAGGTCGGTTACTGAAGCTTGTGCATTTGTCACGTAGTTCTCGTGTCATGGTTTT
>NW_012115866.1:2719067-2733974 GCF_000951035.1 Colobus angolensis palliatus | reverse complement strand
GTTACTGAAGCTTGTGCATTTGTCACGTAGTTCTCGTGTCATGGTTTTTATCTCTGTCAGTTCGTTTATGGCCTTCTCTGCATTGATTATTCTAGTTATTCATTCTTCCATTCTTTTTTCAAGATTTTTAGCTTCTTTACGCTGACTACGTAATTCCTCCTTTAGCTCTGAGAAGTTTGATGATCTGAAGCCTTCTTCTCTCATCTCGTCAAAGTCATTCTCCGTCCAGCTTTGATCCGTTGCTGACGATGAACTGCGTTCCTTTGGAGGGGGAGATGTGCTCTTATTTTTTGAATTTCCAGCTTTTCTGCCCTGCTTTTTCCCCACCTTTGTGGTTTTTTCTGCCTTTGGTCTTTGATGCTGGTGACGTACTGATGGGGTTTTCATGTGAGTGTCTTTTGTGTTTGTTAGTTTTCCTTCTAACGATTAGGACCCTCAGCTGTAGGTCTGTTGGAGATTTCTTGAGGTCCACTCTGGACCCTGTTTGCCTGGGTATCAGCAGCGGAGGCTGCAGAAGATAGAAATTTGCTAAACATCGAGTAATCCTCTCTGATTCTTGCTCTGGAAGCCTCGTCTCAGGGGTGTACCCCACTGTGTGAGTTGTGGGGTGTTGGTCTGCACCTAGTGGGTGATGTCTCCCAGTTAGGCTACTCAGGGGTCAAGGACCCACTTGAGCAGGCAGTCTGTCCATTCTCAGATCTCAGCCTTCTTTGTTGGGAGATCCACTGCTCTCTTCAAAGCTGTCAGACAGGGTCATTTGCATCTGCAGAGCTTTCTGGTACTTTTTGTTTAGCTGTGCGCTGTACCCAGAGGTGGAGTCTACAGGGACTGGCAGGCCTCCTTGAGCTGCTGTGGGCTCCACCCAGTTCGAGCTCCCTGGTGGCTTTGTTTACCTACTTAAGCCTCATCAATGGCAGCCACCCCTCCCCCAGCCTCCCTGCTGCCTTGCAGTTAGATCACAGACTGCTGTGCTAGCAATGAGGGAGGTTCTGTGGGCGTGGGACCCTCTCGGCCAGGGGTGGGATATAATCTCCTGGTGTGCCATATGCTAAGAACCTTGGTAAAGTGTAGTATTAGGGTGGGAGTTACCCGATTTTCCAGATGTTGTGTGTCTCAGTTTTCCTTGACTAGGAAAAGGGATTTGCTTCCCCTTTGTTCTTCCCAGGTGAGGTGATGCCTCGCCCTGCTTCAGCTCTCGCTGGTCAGGCTGCAGCAGCTGACCAGCACCAATTGTCCAGCACTCCCCAGTGAGATGAACCCAGTACCTCAGTTGAAAATGCAGAAATCACCCGTCTTCTGTGTCACTCATGCTGGGAGCTGGAGGCTGGAGCTCTTCCTATTTGGTCATCTTGCTCCAGGCCACCATGCTATTATTAACTAAATATTTACTGATGCGGGAACTAAAGCACAGAAGAGTAAAGAAATTAGCCCAAAATCACACAGCTATCAAATCGAAAATCTGGGACTCAGACTCAAGCAATCTGGCTCCAGATATCATAGTCTTAATTATCACTCCATTCCACCTCTCAGGCACTAGAGAAAATGTGTGAAGTCACCTGGTATAAGACACTAGGGGGAGGTGGGTACTGTGTCAAAAACTAGACTATGATTTTCAGATTCAAAAATTTAAAAGAAAATAATTAGGCTAGCTAAACAAAACACATCTATGGGCCTAAATTCACCCTAGAGGTCCCCTGTGTGCAAAGACAACTCAAGATGCCTTTGAGCTTTGACATTCCACGATTCTGCAAGAATCTAAATCACACACAACTAACTCCTGCCTGTATTTAGGGATAGAGTAATACCAGACAGATGGCTTCTTCAGAGATTTAGTATTTTAACTACCATTTCCTTTCCAGCTTCTCCCACCAACCTCGCATACAACACACGAGACTTTCATTGCCTGCCAGAGACGGCAGAAAACAGGAGTGTGGTGTTTCAATTACTGGAAAGGGAGACAGGAAACATTCTTTCAGACTCAGAGGTTTTTACCACCTTCTTCTTCAGTTGCAGTTCTGTTGGAACTGAAGGAAAACAAAAAGAACCACTTGTAGTTTTCCAAAGAGTCTGCAATTGCTAAGCTGATATTACTGATGCCCCTTATGCATCTTCAGTGTAGAAAGAACAAGCATATCTACCCCATGGAGACTCCCACATCTTTTATCCTTGGAGAGGTAGAAGGAAAACATGGATTAAATAAAACAGAAGTAAAAATTCAGTTTGGCATGGAAAGCAAATCTTGTAATGACCTCAGTAATAAGACCTCAAAAGCAGTGTAAGACTGGGAATCCAGCCCAGCAGGAGGAACTTAAGGGGCCAACCTCCACTAGGTAAATGAAAATAATGGGATAAGTGCAAGACTTAAGATGCCTTCACAGACTGAGGACACATTATTCCAGTGTTAGGGGGTTAAAAAAGCAGCCAGTGAATGACACCATAGCTGCATAGTGAGGTAAACCAACTGTGTGGGCATAATTCTAAAATATTCCCCAAGATTTTTCATCCCCATCATGTACATGCCCTGCATAATCCCTAGGACTGTGAATATTATTAGGCTATATTAGATGGCACAGTTGGCTTTAAGAAAGGGAGATTATCCAGAGGGCATGGGAAGGACTCAATGTGCCATTGCTGGCTTGAAGATGAATGGGGCCATGGGTCAAGGAATGTAGGTGGCCTCTAGTAGCTGAAAATAGTGCCTGGCTTATAGAAAAGTAGGAAATGGTTACATCAAATCTTCAACTTCAAGGAATCAAGTTTTGTGAACAAGAATGAGCTGGTGTGGCTTTTTCCCCAGAGTCTCTAGGTGAAAACAACATAGCTGCCATCTTGATTTAAGTTCTTGTGATATTCTGAAGAGAGAACTCAGTTTGGAATTGGATATTTTCACTCAGAAACTCCAGTTAAGAACTTAGTATGGCTGGGGCGTGGTGGCTCATTCCTGTAATTTCAACACTTTGGGAGGCCGAGGTAGGACTATGGCTTTAAGTCATGAGTTCGAGACCAGCTTGGGCAACAAAGTGAGACTCTCATCTCTTAAAAAAAATAAAAATTGTATGGGCATGGTGGTGTGCAGCTCTAGTCACAGCTACTCAGGAGGCTCAGGATTTCTTAAGCCCAGGAGTTTGAGCCTACAACGAGCTATGATTGCACTACTATACTCCAGCCTGAATGACACAGTGAGACCCTCTAAAACAGAAAAAAAGAAAAATAAGAGAGAACCCAGGATGGGCAAAACCTTGATTTCAGCCTTGTCATACCCTGATCAAAAAAACTCAGTCATGCTGTGCCAGACTTCTGACCTATAGAACTGTGAAAGGTGAAATGGATGTTGCTTTAAGTCCCTGTTCATGGTCATTTAGTATGCAATAATAGAAAACTAACACATCAACAAACCAATAAAATTTGGACTAGTCCTAGTGTTGAGGTTAATATAAACAAATACTATAAATTTCTTGGAGGTCTTAGGAGCCTCTCAGGCTATCTCTAAGGAAAGAAAGTGTGGGGGAAAAAAAGCCTTTGGAGAGTTGCCTCCATATTCCTGAGCGACTGACATTTACATAAGAAGTAGTCTGTAAAATTACAAGGAGAAAGTTGAGCTCACCCTCACCTCACGCCTCATAGACAAGGTAGGGGAGGATATTTGCATTTATTGAGGGTCTGTTATTTGTCAGGAAGAGAGGATGATAAAGATCCTAAGGTTCAAGAAAGAGCCCTCTCATGGTACCGTAACATTGGTTAACAGGACAGGAGCTGGTGCTTTGCTTGAGACTCTGCTTGGGAAATTTCAGTTTTGATTGCTATATTGTTTTCTTTTTTTTAATTACACTTTAAGTTCTGGGATACAAGTACCGAAGGTGCAGCTTCGTTACATACGTATACACATGCCATGGTGGTTTGCTGCAACCATCAACCCATCATCTACATTAAGTATTTCTCCTAATGCTATCCTTCCCCTACACCCACATCCACCAAAAGGACCCAGTGTGTGATATTTCCCTCCCTGTGTTCATGTGTTCTCATTGTTCAACTTCCACTTATGAGTGAGAACATGAGGTGTTTCATTTTCTAGTCCTGTGTTAGTTTGCTGAGAATGATAGTTTCCATGTTCATCCAAGTCACTGCAAAGGACATTAACTCATCCTTTTTTATGGCTGCATAGTATTCCAGGTGTATATGTACCACATTTCCTTTATCCAATCTATCATTGATGGACTTTTGGGTTGGTTCCAAGTCTTGCTATTGTGAATAGTGCTGCAATAAACATATGTGTGCATGTGTCTTTATAGTAGAATGATTTATAATCCTTTTGGTATATACCCAGTAATGGGATTGCTGGATCAAATGGTATTTCTGGTTCTAGATCCTTGAGGAATTGCCACACTGTCTTCCACAATGGTTAAACTAATTTACACTCCCACCAACAGTGTATAAGCGTTCCTACTTCTTTACATCCTCTCCAACATCTGTTGTTTCCTAATTTTTAATTATCGCCATTCTAAATGGCATGAGATGGTATCTCATTGTGGTTTTGATTTGCATTTCTCTAATCACCTGTGATGATAAGCTTTTTTCCCTATGTTTGTTGACTACAAAAATGTATTCTTTTGAGAAGTGTCTGTTCATATATTTTGCCCACTTTTTGATGGGGTTGTTGGTTTTTTCTTGTAAATATGTTTAAGTTCTTTGTAGATTCTGGATATTAGCCCTCTGTCAGATGGACAGATTGTAAAAATGTTTTTCCATTCTGTAGGCTACCTGTTCACTCTGATGATAGTTTCTTTTGCTGTGCAGAAGTTCTTTATTTTAATTAGATTCTATTTGTCTATTTTGACTTTCGTTGTCATTTCTGTTGGTGTTTTAGTCATGAAGTCTTTGCCCATGTCTATGTCCTGAATGGTATTTCCTAGGGTGTCTTCTAGGGTTTTTATGGTTTTAGGTCTCACATTTAAGTCTTTAATCCATCTCGAGTTAATTTTTGTATAAGGTATAAGAAAGGGGTCGAGCTTCAGTTTTCTGCATATGGCTAGCTAGTTTTCCTGACACTATTTATTTAATAGGGAATCCTTTCCCAATTGCTTGGTTTTGTCAGGTTTGTCAAAGATCAAATTGTTGTAGATGTGTGACACCACCTCTGGGGCCTCTGCTCTGTTCCATTGGTCTATATATCTGTTTTGGTACCAGTACCATGCTGTTTTGGTTACTGCAGCCTTGTAGTATAGTTGGAAGTCAGGTAGTGTGATGTCTCCAGCTTTGCTCTTTTTGATTAGGATTTTCTTGGCTATACAGGCTCTTTTTTGATTCCATGTGAAATTAAAAGTAGTTTTCTCTAATTCTGTGAAAAAAGTCAATGGTAGCTTGATGGGGATAGCATTGAATGTACCAATTACTTTGAGAAGTATGGCCATTTTCATTATATTGATTCTTCCTATCCGTGAGAATGGATTTTTTTTTTCCATTTGTTTGTATCCTCTCTTATTTCCTTGGCCAGTGGTTTGTAGCTCTCCTTGAAGAGGTCCTTCACATCCCTTGTAAGTTCTATTCTTAGGTATTTTATTATCTTTGTAGGAATTGTGAATGGGAGTTCACTTGTGATTTCTCTCTTCTTTTGTCTATTATTGGTATATAGGAATTCTTGTGATTTTTGCACATTGATTTTGTATCCTGAGACTTTGCTGAAGTTGTTTATTAACTTAAGGAGATTCTGGGTTGAGACAATGGGGTTTTCTAAATATACAATTACGTCATCTGCAAACAGAGACAATTTGACTTCCTCTCTTCCTATTATACCCTTTATTTCTTTTTCTTCCTTGATTGCCCTGGCCAGAACTTCTAATACTATTTTGAATAGGAGTAGTGAGAGAGGGCATCCTTTTCTTGTGGCAGTTTTCAAGGGGAATGCTTCCAGCATTTGCCCATTCAATATGATATTGGCTTTGGGTTTGTCATACACAGCTCTTATTATTTTGTGATATGTTCCATCAATGCCTAGTTTATTGAGAGTTTTTAGCATGAAGGAAAGTTGAATTTTATTGGAGGCCTTTTCTGCATCTATTGAGATAATCGTTTGGTTTTTGTTATTGGTTTTATTTATGTGATGGATTATGTTTATTGATTTGCATATGTTGAACCTGCCTTGCATCCCATGGATGAAGTCGACGTGATCATGGTGGATGAGCTTTTTGATATGCTGATGGATTCATTTTGCCTATTGAGGTTGTTCATCAGGGATATTTGCCTGAGATTTTCTTTTATTGTTGTGTCTCTGTCGGGTTTTGGTATCAGGATGATGCTGCTCTCATAAAATGAGTTATGGAGGAGTCTCTCTTCTTCTACTGTTTGGAATGTTTCAGAAAAAAAAAGGTACCAGCTCCTCTCTGTACCTCTGGTAGAATTTGGCTGTGAATCCATCTGGTTCTGGGCTTTTTCTGGTTGGTAGGCTATTAATTACTGCCTCAGTTCCAGAACTTTTTATTGGTCTACTCAGGGATTCGACTTCTTCCTTGTTTCATGTTCAACGGGTGTATGTGTCCAGGAATTTATCCGTTTCTTCTAGATTTTCTAGTTTATCTGCATAGAGGTGTTTATACTCTTCTCAGATGGTAGTTTGTGTTTCTGTGGGGTCAACGGTGATCTCCTGTTTATCATTTTTTACTGTGTATATTAATTCTTCTCTCTTTTCTTCTTTATTAGCCTGGCTAGCAGTCTGTTTTGTTAATCTTTTGAAAAAACCAGCCCCTAGATTCATGGATTTTTTTAAAGAATTTTTCGTGTCTCTATCTCCTTCAGTTCTGCTGTGATCTCAGTTATTTCTTATCCTCTGCTAGCTTTTGAATTTGTTTCCTCTTGCTTCTCTAGCTCTTTTAATTATGATATTAGGGTGCTGATTTTAGATCATTCCCACTTTCTCCTGTGGGCATTTAGTGTTATAAATTTCCCTCTAAACAATGCTTTAGTTGTGTTCCAGAGTTTCTGGTACATCATATCTTCATTCTCATTGGTTTCAAAAAAAACTTATTTATTTCTGCCTTAATATCACTTTATTTATCCAGTAGTCACTCAGGAGCAGGTTGTTCAGTTTCCATGTAGTAGTGTGGTTTTGAGTCAATTGCTTAATCCTGAGTTTGAATTTGATTACACTGTAGTCTGAGACACTGTTTGTTATGATTTTGATTCTTTTCCATTTGCTGAGGAGTGTTCTACTTCCAATTATGTGGTCAATTTTAGAACACATGCAATGTGGTGCTGAGAAGAATGTATATTCTGATGATTTCTGGTGGAGAGTTCTGTGTTGTCTATTGCATCTGCTTGATCCAGAGCTGAGTTCAAGTCCTGAATATCTTTGTTAATTTTCTGTTTCATTGATCTGCCTAATATTGACAGTGGGGTGCTAAAGTCTCCCACTATTATTATGTGGGAGTCTAAGTCTCTCTATAGGTTTCTAAGAACTTTCTTTATGAATTTGGGTGCTCCTGTACTGGGTGCATATATATTTAGGATAGTTAGCTATTACTGTTGTGTTGATCCCTTTACCATTATGTAATTCCCTTCTTTGCCTTTTTTTTAAAATTTTTGTTAGTTTAAAGTCTGTTTTGTCAGAGATGAGGACTGCTTTTTTTCTTTCCATTTGCTTGGTAAATATTCCTCCATCATTTTATTTTGAGCCTATGTGTGTCTTTTCACGTGAGATGGGTCTCCTGAATACAGCAAGCTTATGGGTCTTGACACTTTATCCAATTTGCTTGTCTGTGTCTTTTAACTGGGGCATTTAGCCCATTTACATTTAAGGTTAATATTGTTACGTGTGAATTTGATCCTGTCATTATGATGCTAGCTGGTTACTTTGCCTGTTAGTTGATGTGGTTTCTTCATTGTGTTGATGGTCTTTACAATTTGGTATGTTTTTGCAGTGGCTGATACCAGTTTTTCCTTTTAATATTTAGTTCTTCCTTCAGGCGCTCTTGTAAGGCAGTCCTGGTGGTGACAACAATCTCTCAGCATTTGCTTTTCTGTAAAGGATTTTATTTCTTCTTTGTTTGTGAAGCTTAGTTTGGCTAGATATTAAATTCTGGGTTGAAAATTCTTTAGGAATGTTGAATATTGGTCCCCACTCTCTTCTGGCTTGTAGGGTTTCTGCAGAGAGATCTGCTGTTAGTTTGATGGGCTTCCCTTTGTGGATAACCCAACCTTTCTCTCTGACTGCCCTTAATATTTTTTCCTTCATTTCAACCTTGGTAAATCTGATGATTATGTGTCTTGGAGTTGCTCTTCTTGAGGGGTATCTTTGTTATAGTCTCTATATTTCCTGAATTTGAATGTTGGTCTGTCTTGCTAGGTTAGGGAAGTTCTGCTGGATAATATCCTGAAGAGTGTTTTCCAACTTGATTCCATTCTACCTGTCACTTTCAGGTATACCAATCAAATGGAGGTTTGGTCTTTTCACGTAGTCCCATATTTCTTGGAGGCTTTGTTTGTTCCTTTTCATTTTTTTTTAAATCTAATCTTGTCTTCATTCTTTATTTCATTAAGTCAATCTTCAATCACCAATGTCCTTTCTTCTGCTTGATTGATTCAGCTATTGACACTTGTGTATGCTTCATGAAGTTCTCATGCTGTGTTTTTTAGCTCTACCAGGTCATGTATATTCTTCTCTAAACTGGTTATACTAGTTAGCAATTCCTCTAACCTTTTATCAAAATTCTTAGCTTCCTTGTATGGGTTAGAACACGCTCCTTTAGCTCAGAGGAGTTTGTTATTACCCACCTTCTGAAGCCTACTTCTGTCAATTTGTCAAATTCATTCTCTGTCCATTTCTTCCCCCCTTATTGGTGAGGAGTTGTAATCCTTTAGAGGAGAAGAGGTGTTGTGGTTTTTGGAATGTTCAGCCTTTTTGCACTGCTTTTTCCATATCTTCGTGGACTTATCTATCTTTAGACTTTGATGTTGGTGATCTTTGGATGGGGTTTTAGTGTGGAAGTCCTTTTTGTTGATGTTGATGCTATTCCTTTCTGTTCGTTAGTTTTCCTTCTAACAGTCAGGCCCCTCTTCTGCTGGTCTGCTAGAGTTTTCTGGAGCTGTTCTCGAGATCCTGTTTGCCTGGGTGTCACCAGTGGAGGCTGCAGAACAGCAAAGTTTGCTGCCTGTTCCTTCCTCTGAAAGTTTCATCCAGAAGGGCACCTGCCAGATGCCAGCTGGAGCTCTCTTGTATTAGGTGTCTGTCGACCCACAGTGGGAGATGTCTCCAAGTCAGGAAGCAAGGGTATCAGGGACCTACTTGAGGAGGCAGTCTGTCCCTTAGCAGAGCTTGAGCACTGGGCTGGGAGATCCACTGCTGTCTTCAGAGTCAGCAGGCAGGAATGTTGAAGTCTGTTGAAGCTGCACCCACAGCCATCCCTTCCCCCAGGTGCTCTGTTCCCAGAAGATGAGAGTTTTATCTATAAGCCCCTGACTGGGACTGCTGCCTTTTTTTCAGAGATTCCCTGCCCAGAGAGGAGGAATCTAGAGAGGCGGCCTGGCTACAGCATCTTTGCGGAGCTATAGTGGGCTCTGCCCAGTTTTTCCACTTCACTTTGTTTACACTGTGAGGGGAAACTGTCTACTCAAGCCTCTGTAATGGCCAATGCCTTTCCCCCAACCAAGCTCGAATATCCCAGGTTGACTTCAGACTGCTGTGCTGGCAGCAAGAATTTCAAGCCAGTGGATCTCAGCTTGCTGGGCTCTGTGAGGGTGGGATCCACTGAGCTAGATCACTTGGCTCCCTGGCTTCAGCCCCTTTTCAAGGGAGTGAACGGTTCTGTCTCGCTGGCATTCCAGGCACCACTGGGGTATGAAAAAAAAAAAAAAAAAAAAAAAAAAAAAAAAAAAACCTCCTGCAGCTAGCTTCGTGTCTGCCCAAACGACCACCCAGTTTTATGCTTGAAACCCAGGGCCCTGTTGGTGTATGCACCCAAGAGAATCTCCTGATCTGCAGGTTGTGAAGAACGTGGGAAAAGTATAGTATTTGGGCTGGAATGCACCGTTCCTCAATGCACAGTCCCTCATGGCTTCCCTTGGCTAAAGGAGGGAGTTCTCTGACCCCTTGAGCTTCCTGGGTGATGTTGACTGCTGTTACACATCCCAGTTCCTCAGTCTGGCATTTCAACTGTTATATACAATGGCCCTGTATTGCTCTTTTTCTTTCTTACTTACTCCTTTCCAGTAAGCATTTCTTCTTCAGCTGCATGGGTCAGTTTCAGTTCTATATTCTTTCCTGCCACTACACAATCAGTCATGTTTTCCCCCTCTGCTGGGATGACCTCCAAGATGACCTCTGTTTATTCAAACCTGGCCACTTTACCAGGCAGAGCTCAGTCCCCTTGTTCTTTAAGGGGACTCTTTCACCTCTTCTGGCCCTCATTGTACTCTTGGTAGAAGGAGATTGCTCTTATTTTGATGCTTACAGGACAGGAAAGCATCAGAAGGGTGAACCTAGAAGGACAATCACTGCTCTCAAGAAATTCATGTTTTTCTTTTGCCTCTCCAAGGATAAAAGATGTGGAATCTCTATGGGGTAGATACCCCTGGTCTTTCCACACTGAAGACGCAGCAGGGCATAAGTAAAAATTACAAAACAAGTCGTAATTGCAAAGGAAAATGTACCTTTATAAAGGAAAGGTCACTTCATCAAGTGATCAAACAGCTTCATTAATAAAACACAAACCAATGTGTGTGTGTGTGTGTGTGTGTCCCAATGTGCTGTAAAATACTAAATACCAGCATCAACTATGAACTACTCTTATGAAAAATGTTTAATCTAAATCTATTTATTCATTTAGACCTAAATTCCAGTTTTACAGAAAATATAGAGGATGGAGAATCAAATTAAATTACACCCTGGGGAAGTAATTTAAAAAACCCAGGATGTGGAACATTTATAAGACAACTGATTTGGTCTCATTAAAATGTCAATGTCATGGGGGAAAACAGATGAGAGGACCATTCTAGATTAAAGAGACATAACGAAATACAACTTCAGGACCTTTATTGGATTCTGCTTCAAAAATTCCATTTTGGGAATCTATTGGGGAAAATTTGAATGTGGATTATATATTAGATAATATTGTGAGTTATTACTAATTTTCTATACCTTGATGATTGTATTATGGTTATGTAGGAAAATGCCCTCATTTTTAAAAGATGCATGCTAAAGTATTTAGGGGTAAAGTATCATGCTATCTGCTACTTACTTTCAAATGGCTAGCCAAA
This sequence comes from Colobus angolensis palliatus, assembly GCF_000951035.1. NCBI lineage: Eukaryota > Metazoa > Chordata > Mammalia > Primates > Cercopithecidae > Colobus > Colobus angolensis. Next base: position 2,722,730 of record NW_012115866.1, on the reverse strand, counting down.
ACTAAAGTATATACACAAAGTAACATTTCTCAGGAAATCTCTGTGGACCATATGGAAAACTTTAACTGGAGATACTACAGTTTGCTGGACTTAACTATACAAAAAACATACCTAAATGGAGCTCAACTTATACCAACAGATGAATGGAAAGCAACAATATGATATCCAAAAGGGATAAAGTGAAATCCCAAGCTTGGATTTAAAAAGAAATCAATTGTATAAATACAGGATGAGGAAAATCTGGCTTAACAGCAAGTCAAGTACAAAACACAGAATAAAATCTAGGCTCTTCAGGTGATTCAGAGGGGAATTTTAAGCAACAGCCCAGCATGATTTACATACACATCAAGGACTCGGTGAGTTTAGTGACTGATCAGACATGGGACAGAAGGAGGGGAAAGGGAAAAGACAAAAGAAGAGCTTAGGCTCAGGAGTCAAACTGCCTCGGTCTTAATTCTGATTCTACCACTTATTAGCATGCAAACATGGATAAGTCAGTTAATCTCTCTATGCCTCATTTCCCTCATCTGTAAAATAAGGAAGGTGATAATAGTATCTACCTCAGAGGATTGCTGTGAGAATGAGATAAGATGCTACATGTAGAGAAGAGTACTCAGCATATAAGAATCACTTGTATATGTGAGCTATTTTTTGTCCCTTTTACCGGAAAACGCATTAGTCCTGCTTTCTGTACTGCTCACTTTGCCCACTGCTTAGACAACAGGCTATAGTTGAAAAACACACTTGCTTAGAATCGATGGGGCCTAATCAGTCACTATGTGTCTGGGCCTATCTTTAAATTAGGGAAGTACTATGTCATCTATAGGGACCTATCAAGCTCCATCTTTCAGTGCCCCTGGGATTCTGCACCTCCTACTTTGAGGCTAGGGCAGAGATTAGTTTAAATGCCTGAGGGGATGCATTCCTGAAGTTGTAAAAACTATCAATTTGCCATAAAGCTCGGCCTGCATTGGTAAAATGTGGTCTCTAGAGGGTGCTCAAAACACAAAAAGTACTCCATTAAAGGTTCTCAGAAAGAGCTATTCATAGGAATAAGCAGAGGAGACAGCTGTTGTCAAAAAGAAGGCCTGATTGGGGACCGATGTTCTAGATATACTAGTACCCTCCCAGAGTACAGTCAAGGGTGGGGTGAGTACTCATTTATCAGCCCATGTCCTATAGTTTAGCTGTGATCACAATCCCAATGTTGACAAGATATGGCACTGAAGTTTTGACATCTCATTTCCCAATAGCTTCCCAGCTGGGTCCAAGTGTTATGTAGTCCCCCAGACTTTCAGAGTTCCATGTAGGGGGGAAGGCAGATATAGAAAAAGAAGAATACATTATAATTCAGTGAGAAAATTTGTATTAATATAAGTTTTTGCAAGGTACAGTAGTAGTAGCAAGAGAAGTGAGGGACCAAGATTGCTGCTGTCGTTGGGGTTGGGGAATGCCTTGCAGAGAGAAGATAACACTGAGCTTGGTATTAATGGGCAAGATACAAGGGATGATGTGAGAGTGCAGTGGCTGCAAATGTATGTAGAAGTCCCAAATGATGTGGCGCATTTGGAGAACTACAGCTCTGTCAGTATGGCTGGTGAGCTAGGCCTAGGCCAGAGTGGCAGGTCAAATCAGAAAAGTCCTCATAAGCCCTGATAAGGAGCTTATCCTTTACTGACAGCAGTGGTAAAAGAACAGAAGTAGGTTTCTAGCAAGGTAGGGACAAAGTAAGACATTTCCTTGGGGACAGGCACTCTAGGCACTGGGTGAATCTATAAGGTAAGATGGAAGCAGGAGAAGAGTCTGGAGATATGTTGAGGGCCTGAGTGGACAGGAAGATAGAAGAAGTGCAGGCAGCCTCAGAACATTTGCATTCAAATATAACCTTGCATTCAAATATAACCTTGCATCAGAGAATAAACAAATAAAGAAACTCAGAACAGAGGTGCCCTAGATGAGGTAGGCATGGGAATCCTAAGGGACCTCTAAGGAGGTTCCACCAAATCCAGAGTTCAAAAACCCTGAGCTTGGCAAAAAAATCTAATGAAAAGTGACCTCTCAGCCCATGTAGTTATTTTTAGACTTGTGTATTGGGAGCAACATGTGCAGAAGAGCATGTACATGGCTCATTTCTGCTCTTCATTTAGATCTCTGGGCACACATCACACACTCAGAGAGGTCTTCCCTGACCACCCTGTCTAAAATAGTAGAGTTCTATTCATGGGTTACTGCTCTCTGCCCAGGCCAGACTAGGTTCTACTGTAGGCGGAGGGAAAAGACACAACCCCTTTCCCTCAAGATTCCCACACTTTGTGGCTCTCTCTCTCTCTTTGTCTCTCTCTCTCTCTGTCTCTCTCTCTCTCACACACACACACACACACACACACACACACACACACACAAACACACCATCCACCAAACAAGAAAGCAGCTAGTTAGTACTAAATATTATGGTGCAGCCTAGAAGTGTAACAGAAGGTGACAAGACAAACCGAAGAGTGTCGGAGGGGAGCTAGCTAGGTTTCTTCAGAGAGAGGGTGGAATCTGAAAGTGCACTGAAAGATGAGCAGGAATTTAGGTGAAGTGGACAGGTAGCAGAACAGTGGTGAAGAACGTGGGCTCTGAAGTCAACCAGTCAAGTATGAAAGTGGATACTGCTTGGCTTTGCCTCTCTAACCCCAGTACTCATCCGCAAAATGGAAAAAGCAAAAATACTTATTTTATAATGTGATTGTGAGTCTAAAGGACATGGTGAAGCAGTCAGAAAATCTTAGCTGTTGCTGTTATTGACCTTCCAGGCCTTCTGACCTTCATTTCCTGTGATCTTCTCACTTAAGATGGCCACTTCCTCACAGGGTCCCAAAGGCCTACACCCACTGTGGCACCCTACTCAGGCTTTCCTTCTAGGGAAAATTCCATGTGTTATCAGTGCTTTTTCTTCTTTTTCCTAATCATATCTGACCTGGCCTGTGTCCCATTTCCACAGAACTCTGTTTCCTAACTCTTTGATCTGATAAATTAATTTCTAGTAAGGGGTCAGTTTTGATAATGACCTCTTTCAGAGATTTTTCATTTATTCGTAGGAATCCTAGGCACGTAATATTAATCCCCAGAGGTATATAGAGAAATCAGATGTTTTCCAGACAGTCTACATATATTTTTTAAATTTATTTATTTTTTTTTATACTTTAAGTTCTAAGGTACATGTGCACAATGTGCAGGTTTGTTACATACAGATTTTTGTGCTGCACCCATTAACTCATCATTTACATTAGGTATATCTCCTAATGCTATCCCTCCCCCCTCCCCCCACCCCATGACAGGCCCCGGTGTGTGATGTTCCCCTTCCTGTGTCCAAGTGTTCTCATTGTTCAATTCCCACCTATGAGTGAGAACATGCGGTGTTTGATTTACTGATCTTGCGATAGTTTGCTGAGAATGATGGTTTCCAGCATCATCCATGTCCCTACAAAGGACATGAACTCACCCTTTTTGTGGCTGCATAGCATTCCATGGTGTTAAGTGCCACATTTTCTTAATCCAGTCTGTCATTGATGGACATTTGGGTTGATTCCAAGTCTTTGCTATTATGAATAGTGCCTCAATAAACATACATGTGCATATGTCTTTATAGCAGCATGATTTATAATCCTTTGGGTATAT
>NW_012115866.1:2715913-2718487 GCF_000951035.1 Colobus angolensis palliatus | reverse complement strand
AAAAAAAAGAATTGGAGACATGTCCCTGCTTCTCATGCCTTAGATACCTCTAAGGCATTCCTTTCCAATCACCTGCTCTAAAAGGAACTTCTTCCCACTGTTCTCCTCAGGCCCCAAACTGCTTGCTTCTCCCTTTTTCTTTGGCTTGTCCTGCATTTCAGCTCAAAATGGTTTACCTTAGCATTTCTGATTGGAAACCCACAGGACACTGTTTTTCATTAACCTTAACTCACCTGGCCTAGCACCAAGCCGACATCCACATTCTTCCTTGACCTGAAGTAATTGAGCAGAAGGGACACCATGCCCTTCAGGCAGACCAGAGGCCTGCCTTTTGATCTCTTGCTCAGCTTTATCAATCATTCCTTTAGGACTGGTGCAGCAAGCACACTATGCAGAACTCCCTGGCCAAGCTGTTCTTGCCAAATCCTGCATCTAAGTGAAGGGGAGTGTTACAGCCTAGAAGTGTTACAACATTACGAAGGGTTAAAGATAAAAGATAGCACAGAAATTAGCACCTGGAAGGTATCTGGGGTAAATTTCATATCGTCAGCTTGGCTTCATCCTGTTGCCATGATTAACCCTATTCAGAGTGTTAGGTTCCTATTCTTGCTAGAAGTTAGCATTTTCTGGGAAAGATTTTACTGTTCCTTCCTTCTGCAGTGATAATCACTACCTATCTGTGCCCCCCCCGACAGACAACATAGTCACAATGGCCATGTATAACAATAATAACATCAGCAAAACCCCACTTATGAGCATCTTACTTTGTTCCAGGCACTGCATTAAGTACTTAACAGACAGTAACTCATTTAATCCTCACAATAATCCTAGAAGGAAGGTGCTGTCATCGTGATTATTATCCCCTATTTTACAGATGAGAAAACTTAGACCCAGAGAGGTTGAGTGACTTGGTCAAGGTCACACACCCAGCAAGTGGTAAATCTGGGACTCAGAACCAAACAGTGTAGCTCTTTCAGCCATGTCCTTAACCCCCATTCTATATAGTCACTCAACATTGACTTCACATATTGACTGAAGCCTTATTAACTGAGCACCAACAGTAATGGATTTGCTGCATCTACGTGCAAAAGGTTTGTTGAGCTGATTGCAAGTAAACTGGTAGCCCACTTAAGAAAAAAATCTTTCCTTTTATAGCTGCTAAAATTAAAAAGAGAAACACCACTATGGCCTTGAATTTTTGCATCCACCAGATCTACACACATTTGCACATATTTAACGTTCCAACGAGTCTGTATTCATTAAGGCAAGCCCACACTATGTGAGTAGATAATTCATGCTATGTGCTAACATACATAATATACATAATTCATAATTCATGTATGTGCTAACATCAAACAGCATATAGTTCTCCCAAATTCCATGATTCAGATGAGCTTCATTCCAAATTAATCTTAGTTTGTGTAGTAAAACATACCTTGGCGTTTTAGAGTTCCTTTACTCAACAGGCTTACCAAACACCTACCATGTGCCAGGAACTGCTTGGGGTGCTAGATCCAGAGACTGATGTAATATGAGCCTCACCCCGGCAGTGCACAATATTTGCATGTCCCATGTGGAGCACCATAGGTACTAGGAGAGGCATGGTTTGGAGGCTCTGGGAGGGCAGGGACTGCTGTATCCTCAATGTCTTTAATATAGTGGGCACACAACAAATACTTGTTGAATAAATGAGCAAAAGCAAGATTTAAATGAGATGTTAAAATTGTGGTTTTGCCCACAGAAATTTGTAACTGGAAAAATGTCACATGCAAAACAGACTTAATATTTACCAAAGATAATAAACTAAATCACAAGTGTGGTACAACTAGTTCCGAGCACTCTTATAGCTGCCCTTTTTTTTTTTTTTCATAACAGTCATGAGTTAGAGAGGGACAGGAACTTTTCTCTGCAGGATACAGGTGGAGAAATTGAAGCCTAGAAGAACATAGACTTGTAGGGTCAGAAGGGATCTTAGAGGTCATCCTGTGCAACCTCTAACCCTGCCGAAAATGACGTTTTCCCTCCACCCCGCCCCATAACTATTGGAAAATTCTGAAAGCTGAGGGTAAACCTCTCATTCGCTAGTAAAAGGGTCCAGAATTCTCCCCACAGCATCTCTGACAAGAGATCATTTAGGCCCTACTGTTTGCTGGTCCTTTGTTGGACAGCTTGTCTTAATAGACAAGTCTTCATTAGATAAGACTGCAACTTTCCTCCCTTTAACGTGTCCTGGGTTTTTCTGTTTGGAAATCATCCAAATGATCCTCCCTCTTCCACATGCCAGCCCTTCAGAGAAAGAAAGAAGTGTATCCAAGGCCGCTGGAGGTCCTCCCATTTCTACCATCCAACTTGTGATTTTCAAGATAACAGACGTCTTTTCACAGAAAGCAGTGATGAGATTCACTCACTCAATAAATACTGAGCATTGGGCTAAGGAAGGCTGTGCCCTCTAAAAACTACCAATCTAGTACAAAAAGAAAAGTTTCGGCCGGGCGCGGTGGCTCAAGCCTGTAATCCCAGCACTTTGGGAGGCCGAGACGGGCGGATCACGAGGTCAGGAGATCGAGACCATCC
>NW_012115866.1:2707284-2715718 GCF_000951035.1 Colobus angolensis palliatus | reverse complement strand
AAAAAAAAAAAAAGTTTCTTTTCCTCATAAACTTGTTGCCCTATGTGGAGTAATTAATGCAATACCTGAGGTGCAGTGCACAAGAAGGGGAGCTAGCTGGTAAGGGACTCAGGGAATGCTTCACAGAAGTGGCATATATTTTAGCCTTAACGATTGAGAAAGGGTTCTCTAGATGGAGAACCTGAAGAGCTTCAAGAAAGAGAACAATGTGCGAAAGTTCAAGAAAACGTGTGCTTAGGGATATAGCAACAAGATTGGTGTGACTGGGGTAAGCCTAAGGAGAGGAAATGGTGGAAAATAAAGAGGTAGATCTGAAAGACCTTCCCTTGGTCATGCCAAAGTGGATGGACATTACCTGCTGGCCAAGAGCCCAGTAAGTTATCTATGGTTTAAAAGTAGGAAAGCAAAAGTCAAAGAGTGTCATAGATTAAATCTGAGAATGAACTTGGGTGGTAGCAGCAGCAAGGATAGAGATTAAAAGGCAATACCAATCCATGATTACTAATGCATATGCCCAGAGAAACAAGGCAGACAACATAAATGAGTGAAATGGGCTAAATGCAATACTACAGGGAGTGCTGGGGACTGTGACAATTGAGATATAAACTTTGCCAAAAGGGAGTTGATACCCAGTTCTAGTCAATAAATACTCTGCAGGAATAGGGGAAATCAGATTTTTATGCAAAACCTCCCAATCACATTTAATGACTTCTGTTCTAAGTGTAAACTCAAAATGACTAATGGAGATGGTAAGAAAGGGCGAGAAGTCTACTTTGGGGAACTGGGAGGAATGGTGGTGCCACTCAACTAGACATGGAATAGAAGAGGAGGGGCTGCTCTACCTCAGAGGTGGGAGTATAGAGTAGGAGAGGATAATGAGTTTTGTCTTGGACATAATGAATTATAGGATCTGTAGGAAGCCAGATGGTGAGGGCAGCTAGGATTTTGGAAATATCCTGGATCTAGAGAAAGCAAGTTGAGATTAGAGGTTTAGGAGACACTGACATACATAGAAAGCACAAATGAAAAGAATGATAATTTTGGCTCTTTCTCAAGAGAGAAAAGCCCAGATCACAGTTCCTGGACCCTTCATTGAATAATAGGCCCGGGGAGTTCTCTGGAAACATATGACTGTGTTGAAGGTGGGGAATTGGACAAAGCTAGGAGTGCTCAGGGAAAAAGGAAGGAAGGAAGGGAGGGAGGGAAAAATAGAAGGCTCACCTTCAGTGGAGCCACCAAAACCAATTTCCCATTAGCTACCTGTTTCAAATCATTTAGGGAACCTTTTAAAATATGGATGCCCAGTTCCTCCGTATACCTACTGAATCTGAACGTTTCTCCTCACCACTACCCCGATCAGTCTTAGTCCTCACCACCTCCTTACTCTATTATTCGAGAAGCCATAGTCCTTAAGGCTCATGTGGGCTTCAGAAACCACCTCATTCAAGTCCTTTAACAACTCAGATGGGGAGCTGAAGCCCAGGAAGGAGACAAGACTTCTAAAAGTAAGTCATAAAGCTAGGACCATATTCTGTAATCTGAATTGCTCAGCCTCTTTTCTGGTGTGTATGTCTGTGAGAGAGATCATTCATGATCTGTCTTTCAGCATAAGGCTGATTTCCTGCCCTTGGTGAGTGACTTGAAGCAATTTCGTCTTCCCAACTGAACCAGGGACTCACCATGAATGTTGCCGTCTGAGTAGCATCTGGCGCCTGACTATCCCCAAAGCAGCAGGAACATATATGTATAAAATTAGGCACTGATGCAGATACATAGAGAGGTCTTGAGAGAAAATCAATACCTGAAAATGCACAGGAATGAAACACCAAAGAATCCGTAATAGGAAGCCCTGCCCCCCATTAAGGAACAGATTGACAACCCTTTTCATACCTGTCAAAGTCTTAGAGTCTGACGCCCAGCTGTTTGGCTACAGGAAAAGACTTTCAGAAGTCTTTCCACCTGAGAATGGATGCAAATCAGGCAATTTTCAAATGCATTCATTCATTTACTATCTTTCTGGATATCCAGTGTTTGGTTTTGAAAATACCATCCTCTAAATAAAAGCCTGGCTGAAAGCCAGGGCCTGAGGAGTGCAAGGGGATAAGAGCCAGCCACAGCTAACCACAGAAAAGGTCTGCCTGCTTAAGGGTCTCCCCAGTGCTCCCAAGAACATGGAAATGCCACTAGCTTTGTGGGGAAGTAGGCCCCAAAAAAACTGTCTTGTAGGGGAGTCAAAGAAGTAAACACAAGTGCTGGAGAAATACAAAGGAGGCAGTACAATAGCTAAGAGATGGTCGGGGGATGCATTCCAGAAATGTTATCTCAGCCAAGTACTGTTAGTCAGATGCAGAAGAAAAGGTAGGCAATCCATGTGAATGGAGTAACACAGAGGAGAGGGAGTCATGGGACCCTAAAAGAACTGTAATGTCAGTCTACAGAGGAGGTTATGAATGAGAAAGCCAAGAGAGATGGAGCTGGAGAGGCTGATAGCAGTCAGCTCAGGAATGTTGCAGTAAACCGATCAAAGAATTGGGACTACACATGGAGGGAAATTGATAGCTATGGAATTGGTTCTAAGGGAGATCAAGATGGTTGGCATTCACTGTAGTGACAGAATTGAGAATAAATTGGAGCGGCAAAATTGGAGGTTGAGTGACCACTTGGAAGATTGAGGCAATAATCTAGGCAAAAGCTAGTAAGAACCTAGAAGAAGTTCCCTCATGCTGCCCCTTTGCAGGTGTATCCTCCCCACTTCTAGTCCTTGGCAACCACCATTGATCTGTTCTTCATCACTATAGTTTTATCTTTTCAAGAATGCCATATAAATGGAACCATACAGTATGTAACCTCCTAAGGCTAGCTTATTTCACTGAGCATAATATCATTGAGATTCATTCATATTGTAGTGTATCCTGTTTATTGCTGAATAACATTCCATTCTATGTATATACTATATTTATCTATTCATCCATTGAAGGACATTTAGTTTGTTTCCACCTTTTGCCTATTATAAATACTGCTGCTATGAACATTTATGTACAAGTTTTTGTGTAGGCATATGTTTCCATTTCTCTTGCCTACCCATATACCCAGGATTAGAATGGCTGGGTCATATGGTAACTCTGTGTTTAACCTTGTGAGTAACTTCAAACTGTTCTTCAAAGTGGCTGCAATCAATGATCTGTGCAGCGAAACACCATGCACACTTTTACGTATGTAACCTGTACATCCTGCACATTTTATTTTATTTTATTTTATTCTTCAACTTAAAATAAAAGTTGAAGAAAAAAATAAAATAAAATAAAATCCCGCCGTCAATGGATGAGGATTCCAGGTGTTCCATATCCTCATCAGCATTTTGTGTTGTCAGGGTTTTGTTTTGTTTTGAGACATTCTAGTGAATGTGTCACAGTGTCTCATTGTCACCTAAATTTGCATTTTTTGCATTTTCCTAATAGCTAATGATGTTGAACTTCTGTTCTTGTGTTTATTTAACATCTGTATACTCTTTTACTGAAATGTCTGTGCATGTCTTTTGCCCATTTTCTAATTGGATTGTTTGTTTCTTTGTTTTTGCTGAATTTTGAACATTCTCTATTTTAGACACTAGTTCTTTGTCAGATATGTGGCTTGCAAATATTTTCTCTCAGTATATAGCTTATCTTTTCATTCTCTTCACAGGATCTTTTGAAGAGTAGAAGTTTTGATCTTGACAAAGTCCAATTCATTTTTTAATGAATTATGTTTTTGATGTCTTGTCTAAGAATTCTTCACAAAGCACTAGGTCCCAAAAATTTTTCTCCTGAGTTTTCTTCTCAAACTTTTAAAGTTTTATACTTTATATTTAAATATGTGATCTGTTTTGTGTTAATTTTTTATAAGATAGGGGGTTTATATCGTTTCCTTTTAAACATTTTTTTCTTCTTATGGATGTAAACAATTGCTCTATCACCATTTGTTTTAAAAGGGTATCTTTCCTTCATTGAATTTTTCTTAGAATTTTGTCAAAAATCAGTTGACCATAATTTGTGAATCTCTATCTGTGTTCTCTATTCTGGTCCACATTCTCTGTGTTTATCCAGTCACCAACACCATCTTATTTCGATTCCTATAGCTTTACAGTAAGTCTTAGAGTCAAGTAGCGTAAGTTCTCCAACTTTTTCTTTGATCAAGATTGGATGATTCTAGTTTCTCTGTCCTTTTATTTGAATTTTAGAATATGCTTGTCTATATACAAAAAAATCTTACTAGGATATTGATCAGAATTGTATCATATCTATAGATCAATTTTAGGGAATTGAATCTTAGCGATATTGAATCTTCCAACCCATGAACACATTATGTTTCTCTTTATTTAGATCTTTGATTTATTTCATCAGTACTTTGTAGTTTTGAGCAACAGGTACTGCAATTGCTTTGTTAGATTTATACCTTATATTTTCTGAGCTATTCTAAATTTTATTCACTTTAAAATTTTCTTCTTTCATTGTGTGCTGTTAGTATATAGATATATAATTTGTTTTGTAAATTGACCTAATAACCTGTGGCTGCATTCAATTTGCTTCTTAGTCCTGGGCATTTCTTTGTAGATTCCTAGGGATTTCCTATGTACATATTGTCTGTAAATAGAGCCTGTTTCAGTTCTTTCTTTTCAGACTTTATGCCCTTCTTTTTTTGCCCTGTTGCACTGGGTAGGACTTCTACGACAATATTGAATAGGAGTGGTGATAATGGAGATCATTGACTTGTTATGAAATTTAAGGAGGACGCATTTAGTTTTTCATCATTAAATATGATATCAACTACAGGCATTTTGTAGATGTCCTCTGTCAGGTTAAGATAATTCTCTTCTATTCTTAGTTTACTGAGTTTTTATAAAGAATAGATGTTGAATTTTGTTAAATGCTTTTACTGAATCCATTGATATTATTATGCAATTTTTCTTCTGTTTATAATATGGTGGGTTGCATTGATGGACTTTCTAATATGCAATCAGCCTTGTATTAATAGGATAGGTCCCATGTGGTCATGGTGCATTAACCATTTTTCTTTTTTGTTTGTTTTGATCAAATTTGTATTGTGGTAAAATATAGATAACATAAAATGTACTATTTTAACCATTTTTAAGTGTACACTTCAATGCCATTAAGCATATTCATTTTTTTGGCTTTTATTTTAGGTTCAGGGGTGCGTGTGCAGGTTTGCTATGTAAGTAATCTTGTATCACAGGGGTTTGATGTACAGATTATTTGACCACACAGATACTAAGCATATTACCAAATGGTTACTTTTCCTGCTCCTCTCCCTCCTTCCACCCTCCAATCTCTAGTAGGCCCGAGTGTCTGTTGCTCCTCTCTTTGTGTCCATATGTTCGCATCATTTAGCTCAGAATTATAAGTGAGAGCATGCAATATTTGGTTTTCTGTTTCTGTTAGTTTGCTAAGGATAATGCTCTCCAGCTCAATCCATGTTCCTGCAAAGGACATGATCTTATTCTTCTTTATGGCTGCATAGTATTACATAGTGTATATGTACCACATTTTCTTTATCCAACTCTTCCATTGATGAGCATTTAGGTTGACTCTATGTCTTTGTTATTTTGAATACTGCTACAGTGAACATATGTGGGCAGTTGTCTTTATGATAAAAAGATTTATGTACTTTTATGTATATACCCAGTAATTGGATTGCTGGATAGAATGGTAGTTCTGTTTTTAGGTCTTTGAGGAATTTCCACACTGCTTTCCACAAAGGTTGAACTAATTTGCATTCCCACCAACAGTATATAAGCATTCCCTTTTCTCTGCAACCCCTCCAACATATATTTTTGACATTTTTCCTTTTTTTCTTCAAATTTTGCTTTAAGTTCAGGGTTACATGTGCAGGATGTGCAGGTTTGTTACATATGTAAACATTTGCCATCATGGTTTGCCACATAGATCATCCCATCACCTAGGTATTAAGCCCAGCATCCATTAGCTATTCTTCCTGATGCTCTCCCTCCTCCACACCCTCCTCCAACAGGCCCCAGTGTGTGTTGTTCCCCACTTGTGTCCATGTGTTCTCATCGTTCCGTTCCTACTTATAAATGAGAACATGTGGTGTTTGGTTTCGTATCCTGTGTTAGTTTGCTGAAAGTAATAGCTTCCAACTCCATCCATGTCCCTACAAAGGACATGATCTCATTCCTTTTTATTGCTCCATACTATTCCATGGCTTATATGTACCACATTTTTGTTATCCAGTCTATCACAAATGGGCATTTAGGAATCAACCTAAATGCCTAGGTTGATTCCTAAATGCCCATTTTCACTATTGTGAATATGCTGCAATGAGCATACATGTGCATGTATCTTTATGATAGAATGATTTATATTCTTTTGAGTATATATACAGTAATGGGATTGCTGGGTCAAATGATATTTCTGCCTCTAGGGCTTTGAGGAATTTTCACACTGTCTTCCACAATGGTTGAACTAATTTACACTCCCACCAACAGTATAAAAGTGTTCCTTTTTATCTGCAACCTTGCCAGCATCTGTTGTTTTTTGACTTTTCAATAATAGCCATTCTAACTGTTGTGAGATGGTATCTCATTGTGGTTTTGATGTGCATTTCTCTAATGATTAGTGATGTTGAGGGTTTTGTTCATATGTTTTTTTTTTTTGACTGCATGGGTGTCTTCTTTTGAAAAGTGTCTGCTCATGTCCTTTGCCCACTTTTTAATTGGGTTGTTTGTTTGTTTCTTGTAAATTTGTTTAAGTTCCTTGTAGACCCTGGATATTAGACCTTTGTCAGATGGATAGATTGAAAAAAAATCTTCCATTCTGTAGGTTGTCTGTTCACTATGATAATCGTTTCCTTGGCTGTGCAGAAGCTCTTTAGTTTAATTAGGTCCCGTTTGTCAATTTTAGCTTTCATTGCAATTGCTTTTGGTGTCTTCGTCGTGAAACCTTTTCCTGTGTCTATGTCATGAATAGTATTGCCTAGAATTTTTTCTATGGTTTTTATTGTTTTGAGTTTTACATTTAAGTCTTTAATCCATCTTAAGTTTTGTATATGGTGTAAGGAAGGAGAACAGTTTTATTTTTTAGCATATGGCTAGCCAACTCTTCCAGCATCATTTATTAAATAGGGAGTACTTTCCCTATTGCTTATTTTTGTCAGGTTTGTCAAAGATCTACGGTTGTAGGTATGCCACCTCCTTTCTGGGCTCTCTATTCTGTTCCACTGGTTTATATGCCTGTTTTTGTACCAGTACCATGCCATTTTGGTTACTGTATCCCTATAGTATATTTTGAATTCAGGTAGTGTGAGGTCACCCACTTTGTTGTTTTGCTTAGGATTGCCTTGGCTATTTGGGCTTCTTTTTGTTTTCATGTGAATTTTAAAGTAGGTTTTCTAATTCTGTGAAGAATGCCATTGGAAATTTCATAAGGATAGCATTACATCTGCAAATTGCTTTGGGCAGTATGGACTTGTTAACAATATTGATTCATCCTATTTAGGAACATGAAATATTTTTCCATTTGTTTATCTCATCTCTATTTCTTTGAGCTGTGTCTTTGTAATTCTCATTGTATAGCTCTTACACCTCCCCGGTCTGCTGAATTCCTATGTATTTTATTCTTTTTATGTCTATTGTGAATGGTATTGCATTGTTGATTTGGATCTTGGCTTGGCTGTTCTTGGTGTATAAGAATGCCAGTGATTTTCATACATTGATTTTGTATACTGCTACCTTGCTAAAGTTGTTTATCAGCTTAAGGAGCTTTAGGACTGAGACTATGGGGTTTTATTGATATGGAATCATGTTATCTGCAAACAGGGATAGTTTTGACTTCCTCTCCTCCTATTTGGATGTGTTTTATTCCTTTCCACTGCCTGATTGCTCTGGCCAGGACTTTACATACTATTTTGAATAGGAATGGTGAGAGAGGGCAACCTTGTCTTCTGCCGGTGTTCAAGGGAACTGATTCCAGCTTTTGTCCATTTAGTATCATGTTGTCTACGAGTTTGTCATTGATGGTTCTTGATTTTTTGAGGCATGCTTTTTGAATACCCAGTTTTTTGAGAGTTTTTAACATGATGAGGTGTTGAATGTTATTGAAAGCCTTTTCTGCATCTGTTGAGGTGATCATGTGAGTTTTTTCTTTAGCTCTGTTTATGTGATGAATCACATTTATTGATTTGCCTGTGTTGAGCAAACCTTGAATTCCAAGGATAAAGCCTACTTGATTGTAGGGGATAAGTTTTTGATGTGATGCTGGGTGCATTTTGCTAGTATTTTGTTGAGGATTTTTGCATCAACGTTTATCAAAGATATTGGCTTGAGGTTTTTTTTTTTTTTTTTTTTTTCTGTTGTGTTTCTGCAAAGTTTTGCTATCAGGATGATAACTCATAGAATGAGTTAGGGAGAAGTCGCTCCTCCGCA
>NW_012115866.1:2699488-2707234 GCF_000951035.1 Colobus angolensis palliatus | reverse complement strand
GGATGATAACTCATAGAATGAGTTAGGGAGAAGTCGCTCCTCCGCAATTTTTTGGAACAGTTTCAGTAGAAATGATATCAGTTCTTCTTTGTATACTTTTGTTGAGGATTTTGGCATCAAGGTTTATCAAAGATATTGCTTGATTTGGTTTTTTTTTTTTTTTTTTTCTGTTGTGTTTCTGCAAAGTTTTGCTATCAGGATGATAACTCATAGAATGAGTTAGGGAGAAGTCGCTCCTCCGCAATTTTTTGGAACAGTTTCAGTAGAAATGATATCAGTTCTTCTTTGTATATCTGGTAGAATTTGGCTGTGAATCAGTCTGGTCCAGGGCTCTTATTGGTTGGTTGGCTATTTATTACTGATTAAATTTCAGAGCTCATTATTGGTTTGTTCAATCTTTTAATTTCTTCCTGGTTCAGTCTTGGAATGGAATATGTTTCCAGGAATTTATCAGTTTCTTCTAAATTTTCTAGTTTCTGTGCATAGAGGTGTTCATAATAGTGACTGACAATTATTTGTATTTTTATATGGTTAGTGGTTATATCTCTTTTTGTCATTCCTGATTGTGTTTATTTGGTTCTTTTGTCTTTTATACTGTATTATTCTACAAGTAGTCTATCTTATTAAGTTTTTGAAAAACCACTCAGTTTCTGAATTTATTGATGTTTCTAATGTTTATTTTGCATCTCAATCTCCTTCAGTTTAGTTCCAATTTTGTTTATTTCTTGTCTTCTGTTCACTTTGGGGTCAGTTTTTCTCTTTCATCTCTAGTTCTTTTTGTTGTGATGTTAGGTTAATTTGAGATCTTTCTAACCTTTTCATGTGGCTATTTAGTACTACAAATTTTCCTCTTAACAGTGCCTTAGCTGCCTTCCAAAGATTCTGGTACATTGTATCTTTGTTCTCATTAGTTTCAAAGAACATCTTGATTTCTTCTTTAATTTCACTATTTACTCAAAAGTCATTCAAGAGCAGGTTGTTTAATTTCCATGTAATTATGTGATTTTGAGCAATTTTCTCAGTCTTGAACTCTATTTTTATTGCACTGTGATCTGTGAGAATGGTTGGTATAATTTTTGTTCTTTTGCATTTGCTGAGGATTGTTTTATGTCTGACTGTGTGGTCAATTTTAGAGTATGTGCCATGTGGAGATGAGAAGAATGCATATTCTGTTGTTTTAGGGTGGAGAGTCCTATAGATGTCTATCAGATCCATTTGGTTCAGTGTTGAGTTCAGGTGCTGAATATCTTTCTTAATTTTCTGTCTTGATGATCTAATATTGTCAGTTGATTGTTGAAGTCTCCCACTATTATTATGTGGGATTCTATGTCTTTTTGAAGGTCTCTAAGAACTTGCTTTATAAATCTGAGTGCTCTTGTTTTGCATGCGTGTATATGTATATGAAGAAGACCTTTACCATTATGTAATACCCTTCTTTGTCTTTTTCGATCTTTGTTGATTTAAAGTCTATCTTATCTGAAATTAGAATTGTGACCCCTGATTTCTCTGTTTTCCATTTGCTTGGTAGATTTTTCTCCATTCCTTTATTTTGAGCCAATGTTTGTCATTGCATGTGAGATGGGTCTCTTGAAGACAGCATACCATTGGGTCTTGCTTCCTTATCCAGTTTGCCCCTCTGTGCCTTTTAGTTTGGGCATTTAGCCCATTTACATTGAAGGTTAATATTGATATGTGTGGATTTGATCCTGTCATCAGTAATCATTTTTTATGTTGGTGGATTCAACTCACCAATATTTTGTTGAGTGTTTTCAGGTCTATGTTCATGAAAAATACTATTCTAACATTTTCTTCTCCTGTATTGTATTCATCTGGCCTTTTTAAAATTAATTTTTAATTTTTAACTTTTGAGGTACATAATAGGTGTATATCTTTATGGGCAACATGAGATATTTTGATACAGATGTGTATTGTGTATTAATCACATCAGGGTGAATGGATCTTATTCATTCTTTCTAAATATTTTTTGTACTCGATAAGCATCCTCACTTTTCCCCACCCACTACCTTTCTCATCCTCTAGTAACTATCCTTCTACTCTCTATGTTCATCAGTTCAACTATTTTAAATTTTAGCTCCAACAAATATGTGTGAACAGGCGAAACTTGTCTTTCTGTCACTGGCTTATTCCACTTGACACTTAAAAATGACATCACACTTAACAAATGACAGGATCTCATTCTTTTTATGGCTGAATTGTGCTCCATTGCATATAGGTACCACACTTTCATTATCCATTCATCTGTTGATAGACACTTACTTTGCTTCCAAATCTTAGCAATTGTCAATAGTGCTGCAGCAAACATGGGAGTGCAGATATATCTTTGATATACTGATTTCCTTTCTTTTGGGTGTATACCTAGTACTGGCATTGCTGGATTATATGGTAGCCCTATTTTTGGTTTTGTGAGGAACTTCCAAACTCTTCTCCATAGTGGTTGTACTAACTTAGACTTCCAGTAACAGTGTACAAGTGTTCCCTTTTCTCCACATCCTCACCAG
The DNA here is from genome assembly GCF_000951035.1 of Colobus angolensis palliatus. Lineage (NCBI taxonomy): Eukaryota > Metazoa > Chordata > Mammalia > Primates > Cercopithecidae > Colobus > Colobus angolensis. Next base: position 2,704,715 of record NW_012115866.1, on the reverse strand, counting down.
CAGTTGTTATTGCCTATCTTTTGGATGCAAGCCATTTTCAGTGGGGTAAGAGGATATCTTATTGTAGTCTTGATTTTAATTTCTGTGATGATCTGTGATGGTGAGCAACTTTTCATATACCTGTTTGCCATTTGTATGTCTTCTTTTGAGAAATGTCTATGCATATTTTCTGCCCATTTTTAAATTAGATTATTTGATTTACACCTATACAGTTGTTTGGCTCCTTATATGTTCTGGCTATTAATCCTTTGTCAAATGGATAGCTTGCAAACATTTTCTACCATTATGTGGATTGTCTGTTCAATTTGTTGATTATTTCCTTTGCTGTGCAGACAGTTTTTTTACTTGATGTAATCCCATTTTATCATTTTTGCTTTGATTGCTGGTGCTTGTGGGATATTATTTGACAAATTTTTTGCCCAGCTCAATGTCCTGGAAAGTTTCCCCAATGTTTTTGTAGTAGTTTCATAGTTTAAGGTCTTAGATTTAAGTCCTTAATCTATTTTGATTTGATTTTTGTAGATGGAGAGATATAGGGGTCTAGTTTCATTCTTCTGCATAAGTATATTCAGTTTTTCCAATGCCATTTATTAAAGAGACAGTCCTTTCCCCAATTTATGTTCTCAAGAACATTGTCAAAAATGACTTCACTGTTGATGTATATGTTTGTTTCTGGGTTCTCTATCCTGTTTCATTGGTCTATGTCTCTGTTTTTATATCAGTACCATTCTTTTTGTTTTTTTCTATAGCTCTGTAATATAATTTGAAGTTAGGTAATGTGATTTCTACAGTTTTGTTTTGTTTCATTTTGTTTCCCTCAGGATAGATTTGGCTATTCTGAGTCTTTTATGGTTCCACATAAACTTTAGGATTTTTTTCTGTTTTTGTGAAGATTTTCATTAGTGTTTTGACAGAAAGTGTTTTCAATCTGTAGATTGCTTTGGGTAGTATGGACATGTTAACAATATTGATTCCTCCAATCCATAAACATGGAATATATTTCCATTGTTTCATGTCCTCTTTAATTTCTTTCATCAATGTTTTATAGGTTTCATTGTAGAGATCTTTCGCTTCTTTGGTTAACTCCGAGGTATTATATTTTATTTGTAGTTACTGAAAAACTGATAACTTTCTTAATCTCTTTTTCAGATTGTTCACTGTTGCCATATAGAAATGCTACTAAATGTGTATTTTGATTTTGTATCCTGAAACTTTACTGAATTTGTTTTTCAGTTCTAATAAATGAAAGAGGAGACATTAAAAACTGATACCACATAAATGCAAAGGATCATAAGAGGCTATTGTAAATAATTATCTGCCAAAAATGGATAACCTAGAAGAAATGTATAAAGTACTAGACATATACCAGACCAATAATAAGTGAGGACATTTAATTAGTAACAAAAATTCTTCAATCAAAGAGAAGCCCAGGACCTGATGGCTTCACAGCTAGATTCTAAAAAACATTTAAAGAACTAATGCCAGTTCTCCACAAACTTCCAAAAAATCAAAGAGAAGGCAACACTTCCAAATCTTTTTTACAAGACTAGCATTACCCTGATACCAAAGCCAGACAGATATCACAAGAAAACTACAGGACAATATCCTTGATGAATATATGTGTAAAAACCTTCAACAAAATGCTAGCAAACAAAATTCAACAACACATTAACAGGATCACTCACCATGATTAAGTGGCATTTATCACTGGAATACAAGAATAGTTTAATATAAAAAATCAATAAATATGATATACCACATTAAAATAATGAAAGACAAAAATGATATTATCATCTCATTAGATGCAGAAAAAAGCATGGGACAAAAGTCAACATCCCTTCATGATAAAAACTCTCAACAAATAAGGTATAGGAGAAATGTACCTCAACACAATAAAACCCATATACAATAAACCCATGATAACATCATACTGAACAGGGCAAAGTTGAAAGCTTTTTCTCTAAGGTCTGGATCAAGACAAGGGTGCCCACTCTCTCCACTTCTATTCAACAACTATTGTAAGTTTTTAACTTAGCAATAAGGCAAGAAAAATAAAAAAAAGACATCCAAATTTCAAAGGAAGAAGTAAAATGTTACTGTTTACTGATTACACAATTTTATATGTAGAAAACTCTGAAGATTCCACCAAAAAAAAAAGCTGTTAGAATTGGTCAACAGATTCAGTAGAGTTGCAGGGTACAAAATCAACATACAAAAATCAGCAGTGTTTCTGTAGACTAACAATAAACTTTCTATAAAATAAATAAAGAAAATAATCCCATTTACTATACCAAAAACAAAAATGAGAATAAATCTAACCAAGGAGATGAAAGATGTGTACATTGAAAACTATAAAACATCAATGAAAGAAATTGAATAAGATACAAATGAACAAAAAGATATCTTGTGTTCATCAATTGGAAGAATTGAAATTGTTAAAATGTCCGAACTACCCAAAGTGTCCACAGATTCAATCCCTGACAAAATTCCAATGTCGTTTTTAATAGAAACAGAAGAAATTCCTAAAATTCAGATAGAATCATAATAAGCTTCAAATTGCAAGGCAGTTATGAACAAAAAGAACAAACCTGAAAGCATCAAACTATACATCAAAGAGATAGTAATTAAAACAGCACAGTACAAGCATAAAAAATAGACACGTTGACTAATGGAATAAAATAAAGGTTCCAGAAATGAACTCACACATCTACAGACAATTGATTTTTGATAAAGGTGCTAAGAATATGCAATAGGAAAAGAATTGTCTTTTCCATAATGTTGGGAAAACTGGATATCCATATGCAAAAGAATAAAATTGGATCCCTAACTGACATCATATACAAAATCAACCCAAAATAGATTACAGACTTAAACATAAGACCTGAAAACATAAGACCTTAAGCATAAAACGACTAGTGAAAACCATAGGGTGGGAAACTGCACAACATTGGTCTGGGCAGAAATTTTTAGATATGACACCAAAAGCACAGGAAACAAAAGCAAAAAAAGACCAAGAGGATTACATCAAAATAAAAAGTGTCTACACAACAAAGGAAACAAAATTAAGGGACAATCTATGGATTGGGAAAAAATATTTGCAAGTATATCTGAAAAGGAATTAATATCCAAAATATATAAGTAACTCAGCTCTATAGTATGAAAACAAATAATTCAATTAAGAAGTGGGGAAAAGACCAGAATACACATTTATCAAAAGAAGACATACAAATAGCTAACAACTAAACGAAAATGCTCAACATCATTGATCATTAGGGAGATACAAATTAAAACCACAGTGAGATACCACCTCACACCTGTTAGGAAGGCTGTTATCCAAAAGATGTAGGTAAGTCTGAGAAAAGACATAGAGTAAAGAGAATGTTTGTATACTTCTGATGATAATGTAAATTAGTACAGCCATGAAAAAAAGTACAAAGGTTCCTCAAAAAACTGAAAGAATTTACATATAATCCAGCAATCTCACTTCTGCGTATTTACCTGAAAGATTTGAAATCAGTATGTTGAAGACATGTCTGCACTGTGATGTTCACTGCAGCACTATTCACAATAGCCAAGTTATGACATCAACCTAAGCTTTCATCAATGAATTAATAAAGAAATTGTAGTAGGTATAGACAGTAGAATATTTTTTTTTTGCTACAGACTTTTTTTTTATTATTATACTTTAAGTTCTAGGGTACATGTGCATAATGTGCAGGTGTGCTACATATGTAAATTTGTGCCATGTTGGTGTGCTGCACCCATCAACTCGTCAGTACCAATCATCTCGTCATTTACATCAGGAATACCTCCCAATGCAATACCTCCCCCCTCCCCCATCCCCATAATAGGCCCTGGTGTGTGAGGTTCCCCTTCCTGAGTCCAAGTGATCTCATTGTTCACTTTCCACCTATGAGTGAGAACACGCAGTGTTTGGCTTTCTGTTCTTGTGATAGTTTGCCGAGAATGATGGTTTCCAGCTGCATCCATGTCCCTACAAAGGACATGAACTCATTCTTTTTATGGCTGCATACTATTCCATGGTGTATATGTGCCACATTTTTTTAATCCAGTCTGTCACTGATGGACATTTGGGTTGATTCCAAGTCTTTGCTATTGCGAATAGTGCCACAATGAACATGCAAGTGCATGTGTCTTTATAGCGGCATGATTTATAATCCTTTGAGCATATACCCAGTAATGGGATGGCTGGGTCATATGGTACTTCTAGATCTAGATCCCTGAGGAATTGCCATACAGTTTTCCATAATGGTTGAACTAGTTTAAAATCCCACCAACAGTGTAAAAGTGTTCCTATTTCTCCACATCCTCTCCAGCACCTGTTGTTTCCTGACCTTGTAATGACCACCATTCTAACAGGTGTGAGATGGTATCTCATTGTGGTTTTGATTTGCATTTCTCTGATGGCCAGTGATGCTGAACATTTTTTCGTGTGTCTGTTGGCTGTATGCATGTCTTCTTTTGACAAATGTCAGTTTATATCCTTTGCTCACTTGTTGATGGGGTTGATTGTTTTTTTCTTGTAAATTTATTTGAGTTCTTTATAGGTTCTGGATATTAGCCCTTTGTCAAATGAGTAGATTCCAAAAATATTCTACCATTTTATAGGTTGTCTGTTCAGTCTGATGGTAGTTTCTTTGGCTGTGCAGACGCTCTTTAGTTTACTTAGATTCCATTTGTCAATTTTGGCTTTTGTTGCCGTTGCTTTTGGTATTTTAAACATGAAGTCCTTGCCCATGCCTATGTCCTGAAAGATATTACTTAGGTTTTCTTCTAGGGTTTTTGTGGTATTAGGTCTAACATTTAAGTCTCTAATTCATCTGGAATTAATTTTCGTATAAGGAGTAAGGAAAGGATCCAGTTTCAGCTTTCTACTTATGGCTAGCCAGTTTTCACAGCACCATCTATTAAATAGGGAATCCTTTCCCCATTTCTTGTTTTTCTCAGGTTTGTCAAAGATCGGATGGCTATAGATGTGTGGTATTATTTCTGAGGGCTCTGTTCTGTTTCGTTGGTCTATATCTCTGTTTTGGTACCAGTACCATGCTGTTTTGGTTACTGTGGCCTTGTAGCATATTCTGAAGTCAGGTAGCGTGATGTCTCCAGCTTGGTTCTCTTGACTTAGGATTGTCTTGGCAATGCGTGCTGTTTTTTGCTGCCATATGAACTTTAAAACAGTTTTTTCCAATTCTGTGAAGAAACTCAT
>NW_012115866.1:2693541-2693825 GCF_000951035.1 Colobus angolensis palliatus | reverse complement strand
TTGATGCAGTTTCTTCCTAGCATCGATGGTCTTTGCATTCTGGCATATTTTTGCAATGGCTGGTACCAGTTGTTCCTTTCCATGTTCAGTGCTTCCTTCAGGATCTCTTGTAAGGTAGGTCTGCGGGTGACAAAATCTCTAAGCATTTGCTTATCTGTAAACGATTTTATTTCTCCTTCACTTATGAAACTTAGTTTAGCTTGATATGAAATTCTGGGTTGAAAATTCTTTTCTTTAAGAATGTTGAATATTGGCCCCCACTCTCTTCTGGCTTGTAGAGTTTC
>NW_012115866.1:2689002-2692305 GCF_000951035.1 Colobus angolensis palliatus | reverse complement strand
TGATTGTTGCTTTGAAAGCTTCCTCTCAGGGGTGTACTCCACCATGTGAGGAGTGGGGTGTTGGTCTGCCCCTAGTGGGGGATGTCTCCCAGTTAGGCTACCCAGGGTCAAGGACCCACTTGAGCAGGCAGTCTGTATGTTCTCAGATCTCAACCTCCGTGCCGGGAGAACCACTGCTCTCTTCAAAGCTGTCAGACAGAGTCGTTTGCGTCTGCAGAGGTTTCTGTTGCTTTTCTTTTTTTGTTTAGCTGTGCCCTGTCCCCAGAGGTGGAGTCTCCAGAGACAGGCAGGCCTCCTTGAGCTGCTGTGGGCTCCCCCGCATTGGAGCATCCCAGCGGCTTTGTTTACCTACTTAAGCCTCAGCAATGGCAGGCACCCCTCCCCCAGCCTCGCTGCTGCCTTGCCCTAAAATCTCCTGGTGTGCCCGTTTGCTAAGACCCTTGGTAAAGCGCAATATTGGGGTGGGAGTTACCCGATTTTCCAGGTGTTGTGTGTCTCAGTTCCCCTGGCTAGGAAAAGGGATTCCCTTCCCCCTTGTGCTTCCCAGGTGAGGCGATGCCTCGCCCTGCTTCAGCTTTCACTAGTCGGGCTGCAGCAGCTGACCAGCACCAATTGTCCCGCACTCCCTAGTGAGATGAACCCAGTATCTCAGTTGAAAGTGCAGAAATCACTGGTCTTCTGTGTCACACACGCTGGGAGCTGGAGACTGGAGCTGTTCCTGTTCGACCATTTTGCTCCGCCTCCTAAACAGTAGAATATTATTCAGCCATATAAAATAAGAAATTCTGTCATTTATGATGACATGAATGAAATCAGAGAATGTTATGCTAAGCAAAATAAATCAAATCCAGAAAAACATTTCATATGTGCAATATAAAACAATTAAACTCATAGAAAGAGCGTATGGTATGATGGCTACCAGAGGAAGAGGGTGAGGGAAATAGGGAAATGATAATAAAGGGTACAATAACTTCAGTTAGAGAGGAGGAATTTGCTTGATCTTTTTCAGAGCTATTCACAGCTATATTTATTAAATATAGCTAATAAGTAATGCACACTTCAGTACTACTAAAATTAAATTTCAAATGCTCTCATTGTACAAAATGTTTGATATTTGAGGTGAGGTGTTGAATATGTTAATTAGCTTGATTAAATCAGTTCACATTGTATTCAAACATCATAACATTACTTTTTACCTCATAAATGTATGCACCTATAATTTCAATACATTAATACAGGAAATACGTTAATACAACAAAAATCGATATATTAACACGTTACTACAATAAATTAACACAAGATAAATTTTAAAAGACACTGAACTATTCATGTTGTTTATTTATTCTTTTAATTTTGGATAAAGTTTAATAGTTTGTGGGTTTCAAGGAACTGGTCCATTTCAACTAATTTGAATTTCTTTGTATAATATTCTTCATTGTATTCTTACATTGTTTTTAATGTTTGTAAACTCTCTACTAATTCTTTTATATGAGCTATTGTTGATTTATGTCTCTTTATATTTCTCTCTGTCAGTCTGGTTACAAGTTTATTTGTTGTATTGAATTTTTCAAAGAGCTAATTTTTGGTTTCCTTAAATTTTCTTAATTTCATTGATTTCTGCTGTTTTTCATTATTATTCCCTTTCTTCTACAGCTTTGGGTTTACTTTGCTCTTTTATCTAGTTTCTTAAGTTGGAAACTGAGATTATTGATTTGAGGTGTTTTCTTCTTTGGTAGTATTAGCATTAAAAATATAAATTTCCCTCTGAGCACTGCTTCAGCTGCATTGCACAATATTGACATGTTGTATTTTCTTTTTTTCATTGAAAATATTATCTAATTTCATTTGACACTTTTTCTTTGACCCACGAGTTATTTATAATTGTTTTGTTTACTTTCTAAGGGTTTGCAGATTTTCTAATTATTTTTCTATTATCAATTTCTAGTTAATTCTATTGGGGTAAGAAAAAAATCATTGTGGGATTTCAATTCTCTTTAATTTCTTAAAGTTTATTTTCTGATTCACCATATGGTCTATCTTAGTGAATGTTCCGTGTTTATTTGTAAAGAATGTGTATTGTACTATTGTTGGATAAAGTGTTTTATAAATTTCTATTATATCTAGTTGGTTGACAAAGTTTAAATTTTCTATATCCTTGCTGATTTTCTGAGTACTTCTCTGAATTAGTGAAAAACGAATGTTGGAAGTCTCCAACTGTAATTGTGAAATTTTGTATTTCTTCTTTCATTTTTATAAGTTATTGCCTTGTTTTGAAACTCTGTTGTTAAATACATATGCATTCAGGATTGTTATGTCTTCTTGGTGAATTGGCCCTTTTATCATTACATAATGTCTCTCTGTATCCTGGGTAAGTTCCTTACTCTGAAGTCTAGTCGACTTGGTATTAAATATAGTAACCTCAGCTTTCTTTTGAAGAGTGTTTGCATGGTATATTTTTCCCATAATTTCCTTTTGCACTACCTACATCATTATATATGAAGTAGGTTTCTTTTTCTTTCTTTTGTTTTTTTGTTTGTTTGTCTTGTTTGTGTTTGTTTTGTCTTTGTTTTGTTTTGGTTTTCTTTTTAGGAGTCTTGCTCTGTCTCTCATGCTGGAGTGCAGTGGCATAATCTCAGCTAACTGCAACCTCCGCCTCCCAAGTTCAAGCAATTCTCCTGCCTCAGTCTTCTGAGTAGCTGGGATCACAGGCACGGCGCTGCTACACCAGACTAATTTTTGTTTTTTTAAGGAGAGACGGGGTTTCACCATGTTGGCCAGGATAGCCTCTAACTCCTGACCTCAAGTGATCCACCTGCCTCTGCCTTCCAAAGTGCTGGAATTACAGGCGTGAGCTACCGCACCCGACCTTAAAGTAGGTTTCTTATAGGTAGCACATAGATGGATTGTGCTCTTTTATCCACTCTGCCAAACTTTGTCTTTTAATTAATGTGTTTAGGTCATCTACCATTAATGTAATTATAGATATGTTTGAATTTAAATCTACTTTTCAATTATTTTTCAGTTTTTAGAAATCCCGTTTCTTATTCATTGCCATCTTTTAGATTATTTGATTTTTAAATTCAACTCTAGTGTATCTGTTTACTTTTTGTGGGGGCATATTTTTATTTATTTATTTATTTTTTTATTATTATACTTTAAGTTCTCGGGTACATGTGCATAACGTGCAGGTTTGTTACATATGCATACTGTTGCCATGTTGGTGTGCTGCACCCATCAACTCGTCAGCACCCATCAACTCGTCATTTATATCAGGTATAACTCCCAATGCAATCCCTCCCCCCT
>NW_012115866.1:2685043-2688316 GCF_000951035.1 Colobus angolensis palliatus | reverse complement strand
ATGCGGTGTTTGGTTTTCTCTTCCTGTGATAGTTTGCTAAGAATGATGGTTTCCAGCTGCATCCATGTCCCTACAAAGGATGCAAACTCATCCTTTTTTATGGCTGCATAGTATTCCATGGTGTATATGTGCCACATTTTCTTAATCCAGTCTGTCACAGATGGACATTTGGGTTTCTTCACAGTTTATTTACCTCTTCAGGTGAAATGTAGAGCTCTTATTACCCTATAGGTCACTTTACCCTCCCCCCTTTTTGTTGTAGATGTAGTTATATTACATCTACATTCATGAAAGGTCCACTATACATGTATAATTTTGTGTTTTAACCAATCAAACATTTTCAGTACTTAAGAGGATGAAAATTGTCTGCTATATTTACCCAGGTATTTACCATTTCTATTGCTCTTCCTTCATTCCTGATATTCCAGGTATCTCATAAATCTTTTTATTTCTGTGGAATTGGAAGTAATGCCCCAACTTTCATTTCTGATTTTAGTAACTTAGGTATTATTTCTTTTTATCTTAGTCAGTCTAGTTAAAGGTATGTCAATTTTGTTAATTGGGACAAATAGTCAATTACACAAAAATACAGACTTCAATATCTCAACTTGTAATAATAGATAAAACAACCAGACAGAAGACGAAATAAAAGACTTTAACAACACTACAAACCAATTATACCTAAAACAAATATATTTTAAAAACACTCCACCTAACAACAGCACAATCCATACTACCTAAAATTCATATGGAACCTCAAGGGACTCTAAGAAGTGAAACAATCTTGAAAAAGAACACAGTTGGAGGACTCACACTTTCTGATTTCAAAACCTATGACAAAGTTACAGTCATCAAAACAGTGTGGCACTGGACTAAGGACAGACTTATAGACCTTTAGAATAGAATAGAGATCCCCAAAATAAACCATCATCTGTGTGGTCAACTGATTTTTGACAAAGATTCCAAGACAATGCAATTGAGAATGGACAGTCTTTTCAGTAAATGGTGCTGGAAAAACTGGATATCCAGTTCCAAAACAATGAAGTTGGACACTTACCTAACATTACACACAAAAAAAATTAGTGAAAATGGATCAAAAATCTAAATATAGAAGCTAATAGTATAAAACTCAAAGAAAAAAAAACATAGCAAATCTTCACAACATTGGTTTTGGCAATGATTTCTTGGATATGACATTCAAAGCACTAACAACAAAAGAAAAACAGATAAAATGTATTTTATCAAGATTAAAAGCATTTTTTAATCAAAGAACACTATCAAGGAAGCAAAATATAACCCTTAGAAAGGGAGGAAATATTTGAAAATAATATATCTGACAAGTAATTAACATCCACAGTATAAAAGAACTCCTCCAAGTCAATTATAACAACCAAAAATGCAATTAAAACATGGACAATGAAGTTGAACAGAAATTTTTCCAAAGAAGACATACAGATTCTCAATAAGCATGTGAAAAGATGTTCAATGTCACTAGTTATTAGGGAAATGCAAGTGAATCCCACAGTGAGATACCACTTCACACCCACTAATATGGCTATTTTAAAAAATGGAAACTAACAAGTTTGCCCAAAATGTAGAGAAACTGGAATCTTTGTGCATTCCTAGTGGTAAAGCTAACAATGGTATAGCCACAGTAGAAAACGGGTTGGCAGTCACTCAAAAAAGTTGAAGAATTACCACATGATCCAGCAATTCCACTTCTATGTATACACCGAAAAAAATAAAAGCAGGGTGATGGGCAAGGTGGGTCACACCTGTAATCCTACCATTTGAAGGCCAAGGCAGGTGAATTGCATGAACCCAGGAGTTTGAGACCAGCCTTGGCAACATGAAAAAACCCTATCTCTACAAAAAATACAAAAATTAGCCAGGCGTGGTGGTATGCACCTGTCATCCCATCTACTTGGGAGGCTGAGGTGTGTGGAGTGCTTGAGCCCTGATCACATCACTGCACTTCAGGCTAGGTGACAGAGTGAGACCCCGTCTAAAACAAACAAACAACAACAACAACAAAAAATTAAAAGCAAGGACTTAATCAGATTTGTGTACACCAATGTTCACAGCAACATTATTCACAGTAGTCAAAAGGTGGAAACAACTTGTGTCCATCAAAACAGATAAACAATGGATAGGCAAAATGTGGGATACATATCTATTTACAAATATATATATGAATATTATTCAACATTTAGCCTTAAAAGGAATACAATTCTGATGTATGTAACCACATGGATGAACCTTGAAAACGTTATGCTAAGTGAAATAAACTAGATACAAAATGCCAAATGTTGTATGGTTCCACTCATGTGGGATACATAAAATAGGTGAATTCATAAAGACTGAGAATAGAATAGAGGTTAACAGAGGCTACAGAGAGAGAGAAATTGACGTTATTATTTAATGAGTACATAATTTCTGTTTGGGATATTCATAAAAATGTTCTGGAAATGGATAATGGTGATGGTTGCATAACATCGTCAATGTACTTAATGACACTGAACTGTGCACTCAAAATGTAGAAAACCATAGAGTTTTTAAAATGTTATCTATAAGTATCTTTAATATGCCTAGTTAATTTACAGATACTTAATTCCTAGATACTAGATTGTTTTCATTGTTATTGCAAATGGTATCTCACATATCTCTTTATTGTGTTGCTGAGACAGAGAAATGTTGTTAATTTTTGTAAGGTGAGTTTTATTTGGCATGCTAAACCGACATATTAGTTTTAATACTTTATTTTTTGGTATTTCATATCTACACATAATGAAAATTTTGGACCTTCTCTTCCCATACTCATGCCTCTTTTTAAAAACTCTATACTGAGTCGGGTAGAAACTCCCATACTCTGTGAAACAGTATGAGTGATACTAGGCATAGATCTCGATCTCAATGTTAAATGGGACTTTATTTAAAGTTCCTCTATGAAGTACAGACAGTCTCCAACTTATAATGGCTCAGTTTATGATCTTTTTGACTTTAGATAGTGAAAAAGCAATACGCATTCAGTAGAAAGTATACTTGGAATTCCCATAAAATGACTCTGCTTTTCACTGTCACTACAGTATTCAATAAATTACATGAGATATTCTTTTTTCTCTCTCTCTCTTTTTTCTTATTATTATTATACTTTAAGTTCTAGGGTACATGTGTATAACGGGCAGATTGGTTACATATGTATATTTGTGCCATGTTGGTGTGCTGCACCCATCAACTCGTCAGCACCCATCAACTCGTCACTTACATCAGGTA
>NW_012115866.1:2679848-2683323 GCF_000951035.1 Colobus angolensis palliatus | reverse complement strand
TTCCCTATTTAATAAATGGTGCTGGGAAAATTGGCTAGCCATAAGTAGAAAGCTGAAACTGGATCCTTTCCTTACTCCTTATACGAAGATTAATGAAAGAATTTTTTTATACTGATTTTCAATATGTTGGTCTCTCCATTGGTTTTCTATATAGCTCAAGTTCCTTAAGATTTGTTGGATCACATCTTTTTGTGGATTCCTCCAGGAAGGACCTTGCAAAGGCCTCTCTTCCCAGGTAAAAGTCACAATCACATCTTCAAAGGCCACTGAGTCCATTTCCTGACTTATTGGGTGTGCCAGTACACTTTCTGCAGATCTCCCAGTACCTACAGGTCACAAGGGTTATAGAGGTTATGATGAAGCCACCTTGGGATTCCAGAAGCTGAGGAGAAGGGCAATAGAGATGGGACCCTGAGCTCATGCCATGGAAACCAAGGTCTCACGAGATTGTGGAAAGCAGTCCCATTCTCTCTGACTGCATGCCTGATTGGACCTACTAGATGACTTTCTTTAACTTTTATTTTAGGTTTAGGGCTATGTGTGCAGGTTTTTTATACAGGTAAAATTGTGTCATGGGGATTTTGTGTACAGATTATTTCATCACCCAGGTACTAACCATAGTATCCATTAGTTATTTTTCTGAATCCTCTCCCTTCTCCCACCCTCATCCCTCAAGTAGGCTCCAGTGTCTGTTGTTCCCCTCTATGTGTCCATGTGTTCTCATCATTTAGCTCCCACTTATAAGTGAGAACATGTGGTGTTTGGTTTTCTGTTTCTGCATTAGTTTGCTAAGGATAATGGCCTCCAGCTCTGTCCATGTTCTTGCAAAGGAAATTATCTTGTTTTTTTTTATGGTTGCATAAACTATGGTGTATATGTATCACATTTTTTTATCCAGCCTACTGTGGATGGGCCTTTAGGTGGATTCCATGTCTTTGCTATTATGAATAGTGCTACAATGAACATACACACACATTTGTGTTTATGATAGAACAATTTATATTCTTTTGGGTATATACCCAGTAATGGGATACTAAATGACTTTTAAAGTTTTTGCAGTTTCAAACACAAAGGTATCAGAGCTTGTGACACATATGAGGCAACCATATGAGTCCCAGAGTTGTTCTTGAGAAGTGATTCTCAAAGTGCAGTCCCCAAGCCAGGAACATCAGCATTATCTGGGAATTTGTTAGAAATGCAAATCCTTGAGCTTCACCCAGATTGACTGCACCCAGGCCAACTGAATCATAAACTCCTGTGGAAGGGCTGAGAAATGTGTGTTTAGATATGCTCTTCAGGTAATTCTGATGCATGCTCAAGTTTGAGAATCACTGGTCTAGAGAAACCAGTAGTTGGCTTCCCATGGTTGCCCAACACACAGCACTAGGCAGGGCACATCTCATTCCTACTTGCACGGCTTCAACTGCCACCTTTCTATATCTTGCCAAGACTCTCTCTGAGGCTCTTGGTATTGCCTTACATTCATATTGTCTAAATGAGAGCTTACAGAATTCTCCCCAAACCTGACTCTTTTCCCTTGAACCAAAGTTTGTCCTTTACACAGAATCCCTCAGACTCCAAATCCTGAGTCTCTCTAGTTCCCTCTCTCTTTCAAATAGTCACCAAATCCTATTGATTCTTTTGGACAGCACCTTTTGCATCTGTCTTTTTCTTTTCCTCTCCACTGTTGTCCCCTTTACATTTCTTCTCCTCCACATCCTGGGCCTTCATGGCCTCATCTCAGCTGGACTAGCTCCTAGTTGATCTTTCTGCCTCCAGCTTCTCTTGGGAGGTAAAAGTGGCTTCCAGAGCTTTGTTCACAGGAGCACCCACTCTCAGCATAGAATACCCTTCATCCTTATTACCATGCAGTGTGGCAATGTAGTTCAGAATGAAAAAGCATGGATTCTTGAAGGTAGGCTGCCTGAGTTCAAATACTGGTCTCACCTTGTATTAGTCCATTCTAACACTGCTATAAAGAAATATCCAAGATTGAGTAATTTATAAAGAAAAGAGGTTTAATTGACTCACAGTTCCACATGGCTGAGGAGGCCTCAGGAAACCTACAATCATGGCGGAAGGCAAAGGGGAAGCAAGGCAACTCTTACATGGTGACAAAAGAGAGAGAAGGAGGGAACTGCCAAACACTTTCAAAACCATCAGATCTCATGAGAACTCCTTCACTATGATGAGAACAGCATGGGGAAAACTGCCCCCATTATTCCATCACCTCCCACTAGGACCCTCCCTCAACATATGGGGATTATAATTCAGGATGATATTTGGGTGGGGACACAGAGCCAAACCATGTAATTGCACCCCTGGTCCCTCCCAAATCTTGTACTTTTCACATTTCAATGTCAATCATGCCTTCCCAATAGTTCCCCAAAGTCTTAACTCATTATAACACTAACTCAAAAGTAAAAGTCCAAAGTTTCATCTGAGACGAATCGAATCCTTCTCACCTATGAGCCTGTAAAATAAAAAGCCAGTTAGTTACTTCCAAGATATAATGGGGGTACAGGCATTTGGTAAATGTTCCCATTCCAAATGGGAGAAGTTGGCCAAAACAAAGGGGCCACATGCCCCATGCAAGTCTAAAACCTGGCCAGGAAATCATTAAATCATAAAGCTCAAAAATCTCCTTTCACTCCATGTCTCACATCCAGGACATGCTGATGGAAGGGTTGGGCTCCCAAGGCCTTGGGCAGCTCTGCCCCTATGGCTCTGCAGAATACAGCCCTCTTGCATGCTTTCATTGGCTGGCATTGAGGGTCTGAAGTTTTTTCAGGTGCACGATGCAAGCTGTCAGTGGATCGATATTTCTAGGGTCGAGAAGAGGACGATGGCCCTCTTCTCACAGCTCCTCTAGGCAGTGCTTCAGTGGAGACTCCGTGTGGGAGGCCCAACCCCACATTTTCCTACCATGCTGCCATAGCAGAGGTTCTCCATGAGAACTCCTCACCTGCAGCAGACTCCTGTCTGAAAATCCAGGCATTTCCACACATCCTCTGAAATCTAGGTGGAAGTTCCCAGAGTTCAATTCTTGTCTTCTGCATACCTGCAGGCCCAAAACTATGTGGAAGCTACCAAGGCTTGTGGCTTGCACCCTCTGAGGCCATGGTCAGAGGTGTACCTTGGCCACTTTTAGCCATGGCTGAAACTGGAGCATCTGGGACACAGAGCACCAAGACCCAAGGTTGCACAAAGCAGTGGGGTCCTCAGCCTGGCCCACAAAACCATTTTTCCTTTCTTTTTTTTTTTTTTTAATTCTTATTATACTTTAAGTTCTTGGGTATATGTGCATAACGTGCAGGTTTGTTACATATGTATACTTGTGTCATGTTGGTATGCTGCACCCATCAACTCGTCAGCACCCATCAACTCGTCATTTACATCAGGTATAACTCCCAATGCAATTCCTCCCACCTCTCCCTCCACATGATAGGCCCCGATGTGTGATGTTCCCCTTCCC
>NW_012115866.1:2676945-2677456 GCF_000951035.1 Colobus angolensis palliatus | reverse complement strand
TCCTGGACTTTTTTTGGTTGGTAGGCTATTAATTATTGCCTCAATTTCAGAGCCTACTATTGTTCTATTCAGGGATTCAGCTTCTTCCTCGTTTCCTCTTGGAAGAGTGTAAGTGTCCAGGAAATTATCCATTTCTTCTAGATTTTCTAGTTGATTTGCATAGAGGTGTTTATAGTGTTCTGTGATGGTAGTTTGTATTTCTGTGGTGATATACCCTTTATCATTTTTATTGAGTGTATTTGATTCTTCTCTCTTTTCTTCTCTATTAGTCTTGCTAGCGGTCTGTCAATTTTGTTGATCTTTTCAAAACATGGACTCCTGGATTCACTGATTTTTTGGAGGGTTCTTTGTGTCTCTATCTCCTTCAGTTGTCCTCTGATCTTAGTTATTTCTTGCCTTCTGCTAGCTTTTGAATGTGTTTGCTCCTGCTTCTCTAGTTCTTTTACTTGTGATATTAGAGTGTCAATTATAGATCTTTCCAGCTTTCTCTTGTGGGCATTTAGTGCTATAA
>NW_012115866.1:2676530-2676895 GCF_000951035.1 Colobus angolensis palliatus | reverse complement strand
GAGAGATCTGCTGTTAGTCTGATGGGCTTCCCTTTGTGGGTAACACGACCTTTCTCTCTGTCTGTCCTTACGATTTTTTCCTTCATTTCATCTTTGGTGAATCTGGCAATTATGTGTCTTGGAGTTGCTCTTCTCGAGGGGTATCTTTGTGGTATTCTCTGTATTTCCTGAATTTGAATGCTGGCCTGCCCTTCTAGGTTGGGGAAGTTCTCCTGGATGATATCCTGAAAAACGTTTTCCAACTTGGTTCCATCTTCCCCCTCACTTTCAAGCACACCAATCAGACGTAGATTTGGTCTTTTTACATAATCCCATACTTCTTGCAGGCTTTATTCATTTCTTTTTCTTCTTTTTTCTTTAGATTT
>NW_012115866.1:2676239-2676480 GCF_000951035.1 Colobus angolensis palliatus | reverse complement strand
TTTCCCTCTACACACTGCTTTAAATATTTCCCAGATATTCTGGTATGTTGTATCTTTGTTATCAATGGTTTCAAAGAACACCTTTATTTCTGCCTTCATTTTGTTATGTACCCAGTAGTCATTCAGGAGGAGATTATTCAGTTTCCATGTAGTTGAGCAGTTTTGATTGTGTTTCTCAGTCCTGAGTTCCAGTTTGATTGCACTGTGGTCTGAGAGACAGTTTGTTATAATTTCTGTTCTT
>NW_012115866.1:2671514-2676189 GCF_000951035.1 Colobus angolensis palliatus | reverse complement strand
GATTTCTCTTCTCGCTTCATTTCATTCATTTGATACTCAATGGCTGATACTTTTTCTTCCAGTTCATCGAGTTGGTTACTGAAGCTTGTGCATTTGTCACGTATTTCTCGTGTCATGGTTTTCATCTCTGTCATTTCGTTTATGATCTTCTCTGCATTAATTATTCTAGCTGTCAATTCTTCTACTCTTTTTTCAAAATTTTTAGTTTCTTTGCACTGGGTACGTAATTCCTCCTTTAGCTCTGAGAAATTTGAGGGACTGAAGCCTTCTTCTCTCACCTCATCAAAGTCATTCTCTGCCCAGCTTTGTTCCGTTGATGGCGATGAGCTGCGTTCCTTTGCAGAGAGGAGATGTGCCCTTATTTTTTGAATTTCCAGCTTTTCTGCCCTGCTTTTTCCCCATCTTTGTGGTTTTATCTGTCTCTGGTCTTTGATGATGGTGACATACTGATGGGGTTTTGGTGTGGGTTTCCTTCCGGTTTGTTAGTTTTCCTTCTAACAGTCAGGACCCTCAGCTGTAGGTCTGTTGGAGATTGCTTGAGGTCCACTCCAGACCCTGTTTGCCTGGGTATCAGCAGCAGAGGTTGCAGAAGATAGAATATTGCTGAACAGCGAGTGTACCTGATTCTTGCTTTGGAAGCTTCCTCTCAGGGGTGTCCTCCACCGTGCGAGGTGTGGGGTGTCGGTCTGCCCCTAGTGGGTGATGTCTCCCAGTTAGGCTACTCAGGGGTCAGGGACCCAAGTGAGCAGGCAGTCTGTTCCTTCTCAGATCTCAACCTCCGTATTGGGAGATCCACTGCTCTCTTCAAAGCTGTCAGATGGAGTCCTTTACGTCTGCAGAAGTTTCTGCTGCTTTTTGTTGTTGTTGTAGCTCACCTGTGCCCTGTCCCCAGAGGTGAAGTCTACAGAGACAGGCAGGCCTCCTTGAGCTGCTGTGAGCTCCACCCAGTTCGAGCTTCCCAGCAGCTTTGTTTTCCTACTTAAGCCTCAGCATTGACAGGCGCCCCTCCCCCAGCCTCGCTGCTGCCTTGCCGTTAGATCGCAGACTGCTGTGCTAGCAATGAGGGAGGCTCCGTGTGCTTGGGACCCTCCCGGCCAGGTGTGGGATATAATCTCCTGGTGTGCCCGTTTGCTAAGACCCTTGATAAAGCACAGTATTGGGGTGTGAGTTACCCTATTTTCCAGATGTTTTGTGTCTCAGTTCCCCTGGCTAGGAAAAGGGATTCCCTTCCCCCTTGCACTTCCCAGGTGAGGCTATGCCTCGCCCTGCTTCAGCTCTCACTGGTCAGGCGCAGCAGCTGACCAGCATCAATTGCCTGGCCCTCCCTAATGAGATGAACCCAATACCTCAGTTGAAAATGCAGAAATCACCTGTCTTCTGTGTCGCTCGTGCTGGGAGCAGGAGACTGGAGCTGTTCCTATTCGGCCATCTTGCTCTACCCCCCCATTTTTCCTTTCTAGTCCTCTGGGCCTGTGATGGGAGGGGCTGCAGTGAAGATCTCTGACATGTCCTGGAGACATTTTCCCCATTGTCTTGGTGATTAACTTTCAGCTCCTCATTACTTATGCAAATTTCTAAAGCTAGCTTAAATTCCTCCCCAGAAAATGGGCTTTTCTTTCCTACCACATAGTCAGGCTGCAAATTTTCCAAAGCTTTATGCTCTGCTTCCCTTTTAAACATGAGCTCCAATTCCAAACCATATTTTTGTGAATGCATATAACTGAATGCTTTCAGAATAAACCAAGTCACCTCTTGAATGCTTTGCTGCTTAGAAATTTCTTCCACCAGATACCCTAAATCACCTCTCTCAATTCAAAAGTTTTGCAGACCTTGCACCCTCTGAAGCCATGGTCAGAGCTGTTCCTTGGCCCCTTTTAGCCGTGGCTGGAGCTGGAGCATCTGGGATGCAGGGTACCAAGTCCCAAGGCTGCGCAGTTGTGCAGGGGCAAAAATGCTGCCAGTCTCTTTGCTAAAGTATAGCAAAAGTGAATTTTACTCCAGTACCCAATAAGTTTCTCATTTCCATCTGAGACTACATCAGTCTGGACTTCATTGTCCATCTCACTATCAGCATTTTGGTCAAAAAAATTCAACAAATCTCTAGGAAGTTCCAAATTTCCCCACATATTCCTGTCTTGTTGTGAGACCTCCAAACTGTGTCAACCTCTTCCTGTTACCCAGTTCCAAAGTTTCTTCCACATTTTCAGGTTATCTTTATTGCAGTACACCACTATTCTGGTACCACTTATCTGTATTAGTCCATTTTCACACTGCTATAAAGAAATACCCAAGACTAGGTAATTTATTTTAAAAATATGGGTTAATTGACTCAGTTCCCCAAGGCTGGAGAGGCGTCAGGAATGTTGGGGTCTGTGTGTTTCCTAAACAAAGGAATGAACACACAAGACAACACAAGACAAGACAAACATAGCGGCCACCCCGAATGGCACACTCTGCTTTATTTTATACAGTCGTTTGTGGAATGTTGCCAAGTCACAAGACACATTGTTGTTTTTCTGATCTTTCCGTGACTTTCTGGATTTTCAAGATGTTTATACATAAACCAGCCCCCAGGGTCTGCTGTTTGTAGCTAGCTCCTTTGTCCTCCCTGTTTGCAGGGAAGGAACGCCCTGCTATGTTTGCAAGAGCAGGACTTATTGGGAATGTCTCGTTTGCGAGCATGTAGTCCTCTACATTTCCCCCTTCTTATTTACAGGTTTGAATTTCTTTTAAAACCATCATCACATGATGGGCTCGCTGGGATTTGGTGTTTGCCCTTTGGCACCATCTCCAGCAGACTGTGAAAATGACAAAGGCAAGAACAACAATCAATACATTACTAGAAACAGAAGTCAGTAAAGTTTTCACAGGACTCATAGGGTTCAAAGACGTCAAACTTTGTGCAATACCAGTCATTAAATCTGCTCCGGTCAGCAATGGTAACTGATTGCAAAATGTTTCAGAAATGTTTTGTGTTAATTCTTGTATTTCTAGGGAAAGATTATTATGGCCAATTAAAAGTCTCTTTATCTCAGTCCAATTATGTACAGTGCTGTTAAAAGGAACAGGAGTAATACAAAACTGGGTAGTATTCCAATCACATTTCAACAAAGCTCGGGTGTTCAACACTGTTAGCTGATCTCCCAACCAAGAAACCACTTGCTCCAGATTATCCACTCATTCAGTCAAATGAGCATCTATGTCTCGTTGCTGCTGCCAGAACAAATGTGATTGTTCATGCCATTGTTGTATGAATTCTGCATTTTGTATACTCCGGGGTAGAGCTAGTCCAGCAACAGTGGTGGTGGAAGCAATTGCTACAAGTCCTATCACCGTGGTCACGACGATTCCAACCATCCTCTGACTGCGGTGGACAAGATCTTGCATAACCTTGTAAATTTGAGTAACCCCAGCAGATTCACTCCAAGTACGTGTTAAGTTTACAGGTAGCCAGGTTTATTTTCTGGCTCTTAGTATATATAAATCGGAATGAGACTCATTCCAATTATTATTCCACCAAGTAGTATTTATACAACTTAAGAAGGTACAATTCTTTGTACAGTTAACTACCCCTGTATTATTATCTCATTTAAAAATTCCTGTCAACAACAAGTAAGGCTTTCTTACACACGCGATAACATATCTAGAACTATTTCAATGCAAAGATATATGGAAAGGGTTAGCAATATTAGTAAGATTTAAGGACATGTTTCCCATGAAAGTGAACATTGGTTTATCAGCAGCTAGCAACTTCCAAATATGACTTTGTATTTGTGAGGTATTAGCCAAATGTGGCATGGAGATGATAAACTACCATCATGCCAAATAATAGTTTCATTGCCATCTGCAGCGATGCTGTGATTACTCTTATGCCAGCACAGGTTGACATGACTAAATTTAGTTTGAAAATCACCATGTATACTCCAATCAGTAACAAGGTATTTACGACCTTTCCCTTTTACTTCTAACAACAGTCACGGCCCACTACCTCTACATCTAGTCCACTCTAGTTGCGAAACACCTCCGGACACATTGGGGATGGGGTACAAAAGTAATGTAGTTGGCAGAGTTTCATTAAGTAATGCAGTATGATTATACTTGAAACTTTGAGCAACAATAATCATAGTAAAGGCAGAGATATGACTATGGTTATAGCAAACAGCCTAAGCCTCATGAGAAAGATGCAGACAATGTGGACTACTCCCAAGACATATAGGTAACCCTTCAACCCCAAATTGATAGGAACTATTTACTGTGCCAGTGTCTAATTCAGGATCCTGGTTTAAAAAAGGCGATGGCATCCAAGCAGTATTATTAGTAAATACTGGGACTTCTCTGTCTCCCCAGGCCACACCTTGATACAAGGGTGGAAAAGGAATATAAGCCCAGTGTGTAAATTCTCCAGCCGTTACCTGACAATTTACTACAGCCAGCATAGCCAGGAATAAAGTCAGTGGGGTTTTGGGCTGCCCAGCTTGTTGAACAACCCCTTCAGCTTTCTGAGTAAGCTTTTTCAGTTTACCCCATGTCAGGGGCTCCACACGTCGAGTCCCGAAGGTGAATGTTCTCTGAGCGCTCAGATTCAGCTCCTGAAATTCCTTGAGGAACTCTTCGGATTGGCTCCTCTTCGCCATGGCACTGTTTCAACCGTCGAGATGGAAACCACTCGTCTCTG
>NW_012115866.1:2670856-2671279 GCF_000951035.1 Colobus angolensis palliatus | reverse complement strand
TTCTCCTGCCTCAGCCTCCCGAGTAGCTGGGACTACAGGCGCCCGCCACCTTGCACGGCTAGTTTTTGTATTTTTTAGTAGAGACGGGGTTTCACGGTGTTAGCCAGGATGGTCTTGATCTCCTGACCTCGTGATCCACCTTTCTCGGCCTCCCAAAGTGCTGGGATTACAGGCTTGAGCCACTGTGCCCAGCCCCCCTTTTTTGTTTTAAAAGTTGTAATTTTAAGGTAGCATTGGTTCTTTCAATAATTGTTTGACCTTGACTGTTAAATGGAATACTAGAGGAATGACGAATATGGTATAAAGAAAGGAAGGCAGCCAATTTATAAGAGCAATAAGCAGGGGCATTATCAGTTTTTAGTTTAGCAGGAACTCTTATACCTGTAAAGCAAGTAAGTAAGTGAGTAATAACAGAGTCAGCCT
>NW_012115866.1:2657756-2667557 GCF_000951035.1 Colobus angolensis palliatus | reverse complement strand
GAGGATTAATACCTGGACTTTAAAAAGGTGCAATAATAGAAGCACAAGATGGGCAGGCTCTGACAATAGCTTGGGCTTGATGGCATGTTATAGAAAATCACTGTTGTAATCTTAAACTATTAGTATGATGTAGTTGGTGCTCATCCTGAGCCCATTGGACACTTTCAATAAGTGAGGAATCAATCTGGTTATTCCTAAAAGTTAAAGGTCTTGGCAACGCCTAATGGGAATGAATATGAGTGATGAAAAGGGGGGCAGTGCGAGAAGTAAGAGCCATAAATAATAAAGAAGATAATTTTTGTAAAGGAGTTTGAGGAAATAATGGTAAAGAAGTTTGAGATATATATTTAGTTACATATACAGTGTATTGGGAATCACTAACTATATTACAAGGGGTTTGAGGCCAATCTTGTAGAGCCATAAGAATGGCAAAAAGTTTTCCTTGTTGTACTGATTCAAATGGGTTGTGAGAAATTTTTGAATTATCTGATGTCCAGTATCCAGCTTTTCCATTGTTGGAAGCATCAGTAAAAAGGTAGGACCTTTAACTGGAGTGTAAGAGGTAGGATTATATGGCAAAAAAGAATATTGTTGCAGAAAAGCAAATAATTTATTACTAGAATAATGCTGAGAAAAAGAACCAGTATACTCAGCGGAAGCCACTTGCCAACCCTCATGAGTTTCCAATAGAGATTCAATGTATTGATTAGATAATAATTTTTATAGGGTCAGCACCAAGCAACTGACGAGCTCGATTTCTTCCTTTAATAATTAATTTAGCCAATTTATCAATATATGGGTGAATTTTCTTAATGGCTTTATTAGCCAAAAACAGCCACTCCAGAATACTATTATCTTAATATAAAACGGCCGTTGGTGAATGGGGAGTATGAAAAAGACACAATGAAAGTGGAAGATTGGGTGCAATATAATCAAGGTGAGCTTAACTAATTCTATTTTCTACAAATGACAATTATTCTTCTGCTACAGGGGATAATTGATGAGAACTATTTAAATCTGAATCTCCTTCCAAGGTAGCAAATAGATGTCGCAATTTGTAAGTAGGGATGATAAGAGCTGGATTAGGAAGCCCAGGTTGTAAAGTCCCCATAGGTTGAATACAAGCATTTACAGCTCTAAGATCAGTTAATAAGTGCCATTTTCCACTTTTTCTTTTTAATGACAAACACAGGGGAATTCCATGCAGAAGTACTTGGTTCAATATGCCCCTCAGCCAATTGTTCCTTAACTAAATTCTTTAAAGCCTTAAGTTTTTCTTTAGATAATGGCCACTGTTCCACCTAAACAGGAGTTGTAGTTTTCCACTTCAATTGTAAAGATTGAGGCTTGTGGACAGTGGCTAAGAGTTTAAAGGATTGTAGCCCATTTTGAACATCATATTTTTGACAGTTGAAGAAATATGAGGAATGCTTAAAAAGACACCAAATTGTTGTAAAAGATCATGGCCCCAAAGGTTAATATTAATGGGAACAATATAAAAGAACACTTTTCCTTTTCCTTGTTGTCCTTCAGGTCCTACACAGCTCAGGGGCTCGACACTTTGGTAGACTATAGAAGTAGTACCTAGGCTGGATAGAGTAACCAATACTTGTTTCTTTTCCCAATGATCAGGCCATTGAGCCAAACATATAATAGATACATCCACTCCTGTGTCGACTAATCCCTCAAAAAGTATCCTATTAATTTGCAATGAATATAAAGGTTTTTGATCAGAAACTAAAGTTTCCCAGAAAACAGTTTTCCCACTATTACCAAAACCTCCTTGATGAGACACATCTCTAGATAGGAAAGGAAAAAAAAGGCAATAAAAGCAATTGTGCAATAAGTTCCCTTGCCTCTAGGCACATAATTTGTGAGACTTGTACCATGATAAGGATTTTATCAGTAAAATTAGGATCAATAATTCCTGTGACCACCATTAACTCCCGCATAGCGCTGTTGCTTCGACCTAACAAAAGTCCTACATTTCCCTTTGGCAAAGGGCCACACACTCCAGTAGTTAACTTATATATTCCTCCATTAGGAGACAGAATTGTTGGGGCCCCAAGCCTGTGGGCCCCGGTTCCCGTTTCTCAGGAGGGGTGACAATAAATTTCCACTCTTATCAGTTTTTGAACAGCATTCATTTGTCCAATGTTGACCTTTTCCACATCGTTTGCACTCCCCAGAGGGTAACTTTTTCTCTTTTGTGGTCGGGAAGCCCAGTTTTTTCTGACATTCTTTCTTAAAATGGCCGGGTTTCCTGCATTGAAAACATACACCTTGTTTAGAATTACTCTTTAAGGCCTTAGAAAGTGCTCCAGCGAACAATTGAGCATTGTAAATAGCTCCCCCAACGCCTGCATAAGCCTGAATATATTCATCTAAATTAGATCCACTGGCCTTTAAAGGTCTTAATAATTTTTGTTGCAGCTTTCATTTCTTTCAAAAATTTAAATTGTAGGGCTGTAAAAGTCACATTCTGGCCACCGTTTGGGAACTGAGCATTGGGGCCGAAAGCAGCCCGTGTTATTGGGAATAGATCTAATTCCTCGAAATTATCCTTTTCCTTCGATTCCTTCTTTTCTCCTACAGGAGGAAAAGGCACAGAGAAAACCTGAACTGACATAGGCAAAGAGGTTGGAGGTGGAGGCAAAGGGAAATCTTTTTCCAAAGGAGCAGAAGGGAAGCTAACAGGGAAGGCTCATGGCGGAGAAATAGGAGAAACAGGAGCAGCGGCACCTTGTAATTTTAACAACTGTTGCAACATCTCTAAAATATGCTGCAAATCAAAATTTCCTTCAGATGAAGGAGGCATTAGCTCTTCTTCCAATTCCTTGTCCTCAACAACCGGGGTGTAAATATGTTCCTCTCTAGGATCATTTCTCTCTAAAGCTTCAGATGCCTCACCTCCTGTGGCAGTATTGCCATGCTCTGAGTCAGTTTCAAGTAACTCTAATGCCTGAGTAATGGAACTACACAAAGTCCACAAAGTCAGAGGCATCATTTGCCCTCGCTGATGAGCTCGACGCAGGACTTTAACCACTTGTAACCATTCCATTCGATTTAACTGCACTTTGATTTAATATTGAAACCAATAACAATGTTGTTCAACATGGGCAAACAATCACTTCAAAGTCTTTTCTTTTACTTCTACTCCTATAGACATCAACAGTCCCTGGAGTAACCACAAATATTCAGAGGTCAGAAAGGTGGAATTCCTCATAATTTTCCCGTGGGTCCCCCTTCATTTATTTACCTGCCTGGGGTGTTCCCCCTCTGGTTTCTTGCTCTTGTGGAGTCACAGACCCTGCTCGCTGCGCCAGATGTTGGGGTCCACATGTTTCCTAAACAAAGGAATGAACACACAAGACAACACAAGACAAGACAAACATGGCGGCCACCCCATACAGCATGCTCTGCTTTATTTTATACAGTCGTTTGTGGAATGTTGCCAAGTCACAAGACACATTGTTGTTTTTCTGACCTTTCCCTGACTTTCCGGATTTTCAAGATGTTTATACATAAACCAGCCCCCAGGGTCTGCTGTTTGCAGCTGGCTCCTTTGTCTTCCCTGTTTGCAGGGAAGGAATGCCCTGCTTCATTTGCAAGAGCAGGACTTATCGGGAATGTCTCATTTACGAGCATGTAGTCCTCTACACAGGAAACCTACAATCATTTCAGAAAGTGAAAGAAAAGCAAGGCACCTCTTGCATTGTGGCAGGAGAGAAAGAGAGAGAAGTGGGGAACTGCCAAACACTTTTAAAGCCATCAGATCTCCTGAGGACTCCTTCACTATCATGAGAACAGCATGGGGGAAACTGCTCCCATAATCCAATCAGCAACCACCAGGTCCCTCCCTTGACATATAGGGATTACAATTCAGGATGAGATTTGGGTGAGGGCACAGAGACAAACCATATCACACCTCTTTCAAGCTGTGTGATCTTGGGCATGACTTCTGACGTCTCTATGACTCTTATTTCTCATCTGAAAAATGAGGGTCATGGTCAGAGTTCCTACTTTATGGGACTGTGGTGAGAATTAAAGGAGTTACTGTATGTAAAGTACATGGAATGATGCCTAGTTTTGAGGTAAGTACAATATATGTGTTTGTTATTGTTAGTAGTAGTAGTCTCAATACCTAATCTTGAAACCCAAATCAATTCTTATCTTTTCTTCGAAGACTGTCTTGACATCCAGAAGAAACTTCTCTTTCTTTTGTTTTCCTGTAACATTTAATCTCAGTGATAGAGTCAGATGGAACATTAAGGCTTAGAGAGGGTCTAAGACTTATTCAAGGTCAACCTAAGTGACTACTAGTTAAGACTAAGGCTCCCTGGCACCACAACATTTGCAGATGCATCTGAATCCTTCATTTCAATCCCTTTCAATCTTACATGTCCAGAAAAAATAAAAATAGCAGGGGCCCCAGAATAATCAGAAAACATATATTTTAAAATAGCTTTTAAGGTGCCTTTAGTCTTCTTGGTCAGAAGAATGGAAGTACCGGGGTTGGTGCTGAGAAAAAGACCAGGTGTGAGGAATGTAAGCACTAAATGTGTGAAGATGGAATCCAGCTGTTTTTACATTCAAGTTCAGGCATACACATTATCTCCACTTGAAAATCCCAACTTTTACTGGGTAGATGGCAGGGGGATGACCATTGCTCAAGGAGGCTGAGACCCTGTCTCAGAGGAAAAGGGGGAGAAGGATGTGTGGACTGAAACAGGTGGCTATGAATTAATGGATGTCAGTATGATTTGAGAACCCTGAGGCATTGGGCTAGGCACTGAATGAGAAAGTCAAACAGATGACTAATGATTGGCTTGACTCTGTGACATGACAGTCTTCTTCCAGCTTCCTTGACAGGCTGGAGAAGCCATTAAAATGTGAGCACGGCTTGTTCTGACAAGCTTCTGCAGGACCAAAAAAGAGATTTGAAAGAACTGTGGCTTTCCAGACAGCAACCTTTCTGGCAAGCAGGACTCAGTCTGGACTGTTAGAGATTGGGATATCCTGGGTTTTAGCGTCCACAGGCTCAGCTGCCCTGAAAGGCAAGCTCCCCTCATAGAATAAAACACCAATGGAAACTGAGGACAAGGCAGTCAAGTAGGTATTATAGTTTGAACGTTTGTCCCCCCCTAAACCTCATACTGAAATTTGATCCTAATTGCTAGAGATGCAGCCAAATGGAAGGTGTTTGGGTCATGGAGGCAGATACCTCACTAATAGATTAATGCCGTCCCTGTGAAGAGGGACGGGGAGGGTGAGTGAATTCTCACCCTATTAGTTCCCAAGACAGCTGGTTGTTAAAAACAGTCTGGGAATATAATTCGAATTGGACTTTCAAGATGGCCGAATAGGAGCAGCTCTGGTCTGCAGCTCCCAGGGAGATCGACACAGGGTGATTTCTACATTTCCAACTGAGGTACCTGGTTCATCTCATTGGAACTGGTTGGACAGTGAGTGCAGCCCACGGAAGGTGAGCTGTAGCAAGGCAGGGCATCACCTCACCCAAGAAGTGCAAGGGGTCGGGGGATTTCCCTTTCCTAGCCAAGAGAAGCCATGAAAGAGAGTACCTGGAGAAACAGTACACCTCTGACCAAATACTGTGCTTTTCCCACAGTCTTAGCAACTGGCAGACCAGGAGATACCCTCCCGTGACTGGCTCAGTGGGTCCCACGCCCACAGAGCCTTGGTCACTGCTAGTGCAGCAGTCTGAGATTGACCTGCAATGCTGCAGCTTGATGGGGGGAGGGGTGTCTGCCATTGTTGAGGTTTGAGTAGCTCACAGTGTAAATAAAGCAGTTGGGAAGCACAAACTGGGCTGAGCCCACCACAGCTCAGCAGGGCCTACTGCCTCTATAGATTCCACTTCTGGGGGCAGGGCATAGTAGAACAAAAGGTTGTAGACAGCTTCTGCAGACTTAAATGTCCCTATCTGAGAGCACTGAAGAGAGCAGTGGTTCTCTCAGCATAGCATTCAAGCTCCAAGAATGGACAGACAGCCTCCTCAAGTGAGTCCCTGACCCCTGTGTAGCCTGACTGGGAAACACCTCCCAGTAGGGGCTGACAGACACCTCAAACAGGTGGGTGCCCCTCTAGGATGAAGCTTCCAGAGGAAGGATCAGGCAGCAATATTTGCTGTTCTGCAGCCTCTACTGGTGATACCCAGGCAAACAGGGTCTGCAGTGGACCTCCAGCAAATGTCAATAAACCTGCAGCTAAGGGGTCTGCCTGTTAGAAGGAAAACTAACAAACAAAAAGGAAAGGCATCAACATCAACAAAAAGGACATTCACACGAAAACCCCCTCTGTAGGTCACCAACATCAAAAACCAAAGAGAGATAAAACCACAAAGATGGGGATAAACCAGAGCAGAAAAGCTGAAAATTCCAAAAAACAGAGCACCCCTTCTCCTCCAGAGGATTGCAGCTCCTCACCAGCAGGGGAACAAAACTGGATGGAGAATGAGTTTGACAAGTTGACAGAAGTAGGCTTCAGAAGGTTGGTAATACCAAACTTCTCCAAGCTAAAGGAGCATGTTCTAACCCATGGCAATGAAGCTAAAAACCTTGAAAAAATGTTAGGTGAATTGCTAACTAAAATAACCAGTGTAGATAAGACCTTAAATGACCTGATGGAGCTGAAAATCACAACACAAGAGTTTCATGATGCGTGTACAAGCTTCAATAGGTGACTTGATCAAGTGGAAGAAAGGATATCAGTGATTGAAGATCAAATTAATGAAATAAAGCAAGAAGACAAGATTAGAGGAAAAAGAGTGAAAAGAAATGAACAAAGCCTCCAGGGACTATGTGAAAAGACCAAATATGCGTTTGATTGGTGTACCGGAAAGTGACGGGGAGAATGGAACCAAGTTAGAAAACACTCTTCAGGATATTATCCAAGGAATATTATCCATATTCCCTAACCTAGCAAGGCAGGACAACATTCAAATTCAGGAAATAGAGATCATCATAAAGATACTCCTCAAGAAGAGCAACCCAAAGACACATAATTGTCAGATTCACCAAGGTTGAAATGAAGGAAAAAATGTAAAGGGCAGCCAGAGAGAAAGGTCGGGTTACCCACAAAGGGAAGCCCATCAGGCTAACAGCAGATCTCTTGCAAGAAACCCTACAACCAAGAAGAGAGTGAAGGCCAATATTCAACATTCTTAATGAAAAGAATATTCAACCCAGAATTTCATATCCAGCCAAACTAAGTTTCATAAGTGAAGGAGAAATAAAATCCTTTACAGACAAGCAAATGCTGAGAGATTTTGTCACCACCAGGCCTGCCCTATGAGAGATCCTGCAGGAAGCACTAAATATGCAAAGAAACAATCGGTACCAGCCACTGCAAAAATATGCCAAATGGTAAAGACCATCGACACTATGAAGAAACTGCATCAATTAATGGGCAAAATAACCAGCTAATATCATAATGACAGTATCAAATTCAAACATAACAATATCAACCTTAAATGTCAATGGGCTAAATGCCCCCAATTAAAAGACACAGACTGGCAAATGGGATAAAGAGTCAAGACTCGGGGATCCACACCAAGATGGCCAAATAGGAAGAGCTCCAGCCTCCAGCTCCCAGTGTGAGTGACACAGAAGATGGGTGATTTCTGCATTTCCAACTGAGGTATAGGGTTCATCTCACTGGGGCATGTCACACAGTAGGGGAAGGACAATGGGTGCAGCCCCCAACAAGTGAGAGATGAAGAAGGGTGAGGCATCATCTCACCTGGGAAGTGCAAGAGGGAAGGGAATTCCCTTTCCTAGCCAAGGGAAACCATGACACACAACACCTGGAAAATCGGTCACTCCCACTCTAATACTATGCTTTACCAAGGGTCTTAGCAAATGGCACAGCAGGAGATTATATACTGCACCTGACTTGGAGGGTCCCATGCCCATGGAGCCACCCTCATTGCTAGCACAGCAGTCTGAGATCTAACTGCAAAGAGGCAGTGAGGCTGGGGGAGGGGTGCCTGCCATTGCTGAGGCTTAAGTAGGTAAACAAAGTGGCCTGGAAGCTCGAACTGGGTGGAGCCCACCACAGCTCAAGGAGGCCTGCCTGTCTCTGTAGACTTCATCTCTGGGGACAGGGCATAGCCAAACAAAAGCCAGGAGAAACCTCTGCAGATGTAAATGTGCCGGTCTGACAACTTTGAAGACAGTAGTGGTTTGCCCAGCATGGAGTTTGAGATCAGAGAACGGACAGATTGTCTGCTCAAGTGGGTCCCTGACCCTGGAGTAGCCTAACTGGGAGACATTCCCCACTAGGGGCAGACTGACACCTAACACCTCACACTGCTGGGTACACCTCTGAGATGAAACTTTAAGAGGAACGATCAGACAGCAAAATTTGCTGTTCAGCAATATTCACTCTTCTGCCTCTGCTGCTGATACTCAGGCAAACGGGGTCTGGAGTGGACCTTGAGCAAACTCCAACAGACATGCAGCTGAGGGTCTTGAATGTTAGAAGGAAAAATAAACAAACAGAAAGGATATCCACACCAAAACCCCATCTGTATGTCACCATCATCAAAGACCAAAGGTAGATAAAACCACAAAGATGGGGAAAAAGTAGTACAGAAAAGCTGGAAATTCTAAAAATCAGACCGCCTCTCCCCCTCCAAAGGAATGCAGTTCCTTTCCAGCAATGGAACAAAGCTGGATGGAGAATGACTTTGACGAGTTGAGAGAAGACTTCAGACAATCAAACTTCTCCCAGCTAAAGGAGGAATTATGAACGCAGTGCAAAGAAACTGAAAACCTTGAGAAAAGATTTGATGAATGGCTAACTAGAATAACCAATTGAGGGAAGTCCATAAATGAACTGATACAGATGTAAACCATGACAAAAGAACTACGTGACAAATGCATAAGCTTCAGTAACTGATTCGATCAACTGGAAGAAAGGGTATTAGTGATTGAAGATCAAATGAATGAAATGAAGTGAGAAGAGAAGTTTACAGAAAAAGGATTAAAAACAATGAACTAAGCCTCCAAGAAACATGGGACTATGTGAAAAGACCAAATCTACATCTGATTGGTGTACCTGAAAGTGATGGGGAGAATGGAACCAAGTTGGAAAACACACTGCAGGATATTATCCAGGAGAACTTCCTTAACCTAGTAGGGCAGGCCAACATTCAAATTCAGGAAATACAGAGAACGCCACAAAGATACTCCTCGAGAAGAGCAACTCCAAGACACATAATTATGAGATTCACCAAAGTTGAAATGAAGGAAAAAATGTTAAGGGCAGCTAGAGAGAAAGGTTGGTTTACCCACAAAGGGAGGTCCATCAGAATAACAGAGGATCTCTCGGCAGAAACTCACCAAGTCAGAAGAGAGTGGGGGCCAATATTTAACATTCTTAAAGAAAAGAATTTTCAAGCCAGACTTTCATATCCAGCCAAACTAAGTTTCATAAGTAAAGGAGAAATAAAAGCCTTTACAGACAAGCAAATTCTGAGAGATTTTGTCACCGCCAGGCTTGCCCTACAAGAGTTTCTGAAGGAAGCACTAAACATGGAAAGGAACAACCAGTACCAACCACTGCAAAAACGTGCCAAAATGTAAAGACCACTGAAGCTAGGAATAAACCACATCAACTAACGAGCAAAATAACCAGCTAACCTCATAATGACAGAATGAAGTTCACACATAACAATATTAACCTTAAATGTAAATGGACTAAATGCTCCAATTAAAAGACACAGGCTAGCAAATAGGATAAAGACTCAAGACCCATCGATTTGCTGTATCCAGGAGA
>NW_012115866.1:2654271-2654776 GCF_000951035.1 Colobus angolensis palliatus | reverse complement strand
CACTCAACTACATGGAAACTGAACAACCTGCTCCTGAATGACTACTGGATACATAACGAAATGAAGGCAGAAATAAAGATGTTCTTTGAAACTAGTGAGAACAAAGGTATAACATTCCAGAATCTCTGGGACACATTTAAAGCAGTGTGTAGAGGGAAATTTATAGCACTAAATGCCCACAAGAGAAAGAAGCAGGAAAGATCTAAAACCACTCAACTACATGGAAACTGAACAACCTGCTCCTGAATGACTACTGGGTACATAACGAAATGAAGGCAGAAATAAAGATGTTCTTTGATAACATTCCAGAATCTCTGGCACACATATAAAGCAGTCTATAGAGGGAAATTTATAGCACTAAATGCCCACAAGGGAAAGAAGCAGGAAAGATCTAAAATTGCCACCCTAACATCACAATCAAAAGAACTAGAGAAACAAGAGCAAACACATTCAAAAGTTAGCAGAAGGCAAGAAATAACTAAGATCAGAGCAGAACTGAAGGAGA